>NW_015169795.1:689423-756923 GCF_001447785.1 Gekko japonicus | reverse complement strand
AGGTGTGGTGACCAGAACTGCACACAGTATTCCAAATGAGGTTGCACCATTGATTTATATAGCGGCATTATGATATTGGCTGATCTGTTTTCAATACCCTTCCTAATAATCCCCAGCATAGCACTGGCCTTTTTTATTGCAGTCACACACTGTCTCAACATTTTCAGTGAGTTATCTACTACAACTCCAAGATCTCTGCCAGTTCAGACCCCATCAATGTGTATTTATATTGAGGATTTTTGGCTCCAACGTGCATCACCTTGCACTTGGCCACATTGAACCCCATTTGGCATGTTGACGCCCACTTGCCCATCCTTGACAGATCCCTTTGGAGTGCCTCACAATCCTCACTGGTTTTCACCACCCTGAACAACTTTGTATCATCCGCAGATTTAGCCACTTCACTGCTACTCCCAACTCCAAATCATTAATGAACAAGTTAAAAAGCAGTGGACCTAGAGCTACCCTATAGCACTTCTGGTTTTTACTTGAAGTGACATGATGCTTCAGTTGACATTGAAGCTTTTTTTTCTTATTTTTCTCCCGCCACTGCTCAGCGCTATGGCAGGCAATGGGAGAAGGGGGCAGAAAATGCCCTGCCCTAATCCTGGGTCACAAAGCTAGGTGGTCAAATTGCTGTTCATGGCAGATTCAAATGTGGTTCATGGATAAATTCTACTTTCCGTAGTACAAGGTGGGAAATGGATATATTTATTTAATGAATTACATTTGCACCCCACCCTACCCCAGAAAATGGGCTCACAACATAAAATCAACAAGCAATAAAAACAGTAAAACAATAAATAGCAATAGCAGATCAAATGAAACTCATGCCTTATGAACTAAGTACCCTAGGAAATTCCAGTGTCTAGATAGTATCCAAATCAGCAGGACACTGGAAAAAGGTCATAAGCAGCACTGTGGACAGGACAGGGGGGCCAGAATGGATTGAACGCCCACCACCTCAACCAAAGGCCTAGCAGAACAGCTACGTTTTACAGGCCCTGCGGAACTGTGCTAAGTCCCGCAGGGCCCTGATCTCATGTGGGAGCATGTTCCACCAGGCCGGGGTAAGGGCTGAAAAAGCCGTCACCCTAGTTGAGGCTAAGCGGACATCCCTCGGGCCAGGGACCACCAGGAGATGTTGATCAGAAGAGCGTAAAGCTCTCTGGGGCTCACAGGGGAAGAGATGGTCCTGCTGGTATGATGGTCCCAGGAGGGGCTTTTTTTCTGGGGGAATGTACCGGAACGGAGTTCCGAAACTTCTTTGACAAAATTCTTTTTAAAATGTTTAAAAGTTCACGAGTTTTCAGTATACAGATTGAAAACTTCATTTCCCACTTGAGAGTTCTGGCACCACTTTAAAAGAAGGGAAAAAAGCCCTGGGAAGGGGAGGGGAGAAGAGCAACTCACTTCATGCTGCTTTGTGTACATTCCCCAAAAAACAAAAGGGAGAAAAGGACTAGTGAAGGAAACAGACACAAATGGGGTAAATTAATTCCTCCTTTTTTTGTCAGAAAACATTTTGAACTCTCAACTGTGCAAAAATGCTCACATTTTCCTTGTGAACTCCATTTCCAACCCCTTGAATAATAAATGAAATCAAAGTTTCTGCAAGTCTTCCAGTTCGTTGCGGCAGTCTTTATACCACATCAAATGACCCGGGAATGGAATGCCAAGCAGAGACTGCCCCACAGATCACAATTCTAAGGTATTTTCTTCCTTGAGGAGCTACAGTTAACAGGGTCAAGGCAGCTGCAAAGTTGCTTTCATGTTTAAATAAGATCAAATCCAGTTTAAACAATGCTGAAACAAAGAACACTCACACTTACCCGGAGAAGTTTGCTTGATTACACGGACTATTTGTTCATTTCTAGGGTCTAAGTATCCCATCTTGCTTATGTATTCCAAAGCTGCTTCTATGCTTCTGCTGCCAGTCTGTTTAAGGGCTCTTACTGCCATCTCCTAGACAAAATGAAGATACAAACAGAATTGAAGGCCCCAAAAGTGGTCTGAAGGCATCCAACAGCATGGCACAGTTCAAGCATAGCTGGGGAAAAGACCCAATTTTAGTACTACTTCCATTACAAACAATTGACATTAAAAAAAAAGAAAACATGCTAGTTAAAATCAAGTTTTAAAAATGATCAGCGAAACACTGCAATCCCTAAAATTAATTGAGTTTTGCTATTTTGCAAGATTAGGCACCTCTTAAATATGGCTGTATGAATCATTTCTAAGAAGTCTTAGTAAGATACTCAGCTCTGGAAAGAGCACCTTTATATTTTATTATTAACAAGAGGGCAGAGCTGACAAGAGCCGGTCGGTTTTGAATGTTCTCAAAACAACTGCACAACATAGCAACGCAAGACACAAACACAAGGGAGCCAATTTCTGGCAACGGCTACAGGACCCGGCTCTAAAATTCACTTCTCCTCCCAGGCACAGCGACCGACGGCATCAGCCTTGCCTACTCACAGATTGCCTTATTTGATTAAAAACAGCTTCTGAAACATTTGAATTCATTCAAAATAGTTTGTGTGGGAGTAAATGTAAAAATAAGAAGACAAACAAGCCAAAATGGATTGTGCTTACTTCACGCACATATTTAAAGCATTTATTACCCAACAGGTATCAGGGGAAACTTGTAACCAGGGTCAGGTTGTTTATTTAGGGGACAGTCTGCAAAACCATCTCACTTGTTCCACTGAGAGGGAGGAAGTATGAAAGAGACAGGAATATAATTCCAGATATGGGCAGTAAGGTAGGTTTAGGAGAAGAAGGGAGGGAAGGTATAGATCTTGGAAGCCAAGTAGGGTTGGTACTTGGATGGGAGACCACCAAGGAAGGCTCTGCAGAGGAAAGGAGTGGCAAACCACCTCTACTTCTCACTTGCCTTGAAATCCCCTTGCTGGGATTGCCGTAAATTGACTGTGACTTGACAGCAGTTGTATGTATACATAGGAGAATAAACCTATGAACATATCAACCTGCTTAACAGGAATCAGACATTAGTGCATCCAGTCTTGTCAACTCTGGCAAGGCTCTTTAGGGTCTTCAGGCAGAGAGAGCTCCTGCTCATCACCTGTTGCCTGAGATTCTTTACCTAGAAATGCCAAGGACTCTGTCTTTTGCATACAAAGCATGCGCTCTAACGCTGACCAGCATCATCATCCCAAAGCATCATCCCAAAGAGGTATGAATGAAAGACATGGTGAGAATAAAGAAAGGAGGAAAAAATGTACCTGGGTAGAAAACTAGAAACCCTTCTGTAACGATTCCGTCACACCTTCCATGCTAGGAATATAGTCTTATTGGAATGTACAAGAATCCAGAATTACTAATAGCATCAAAAGAAATTGGAATGCAACACATATTTCCTCCCCATTCCACTGCCCTTTCATGCGTCCATTTGCTCCCTCATGCTCAGTTGTTAACTGATTGTTGCTAACGCTAGTTAAAACAAAGCCTAGATTTTCTGCTCAAAATCTCTTTGAGAATATGGTTTTTAATCTAGTGATATTAGAAGCATATTAGGCTATGTTCCATGTATGAGTAAGAATGACTACATGCAACAGTGATCCTGGGAAGAATTGGGATGGCTGGAATATGCACAAAGGCACTATGCTTGCATGATCCTATGGGTGATTCCTCAACTTCTTTTCGAGGAACGATGTGAACACATGTCTACAAGAGGAACATGTGATCACAACAAGCAAAAAAGGCAATTCTGACCTGGTTTAAGGAAAGAGGGGCCTTGAGAAAACTTCAGTAGTTTCTTTATGGCAGGCCAAGGACCATAGCAATGGATGCAGAGAATGGCATCTTCCAGATGGAGTCTTAATAAGGAGTTGGCAGGGTATACCAACAGTCTTGATACTGAGAATCTGGAGTAGTATAGTAGCCAAGAGATTATCTATAATCCAGAAGACTTCAAATCTTATTTCAGTCACAAACTCAGTAGGTGACCTTAAACACGAAGCTGCCTCATACAGAATCAGACCACTGGAAAGGTCAGTACTGTCTATTCAGACAGGCTTCCTTTTAGCTGGAGATGCCCAGGACTGAGCCTGGAGTCTTCTGCACGCCAAGCAGATGCTCTACGGCTGAGCCACAGCCCCTCCTCACTCTATCCGCTTTAAACTCCTATCTGCAATATGTGGAGAAAGATACTGGGTTGCTTTGCAGGCTGTTATAAAGATGACACTGATAAAACATCTGAAGTGCTTTGAACACTGAAACCAGTGCAAAGATGCTAAATACCACCATTGTCGGGGAAGAATAAGACATGATCCAAGCTCACATGCCTGGAGACAAAATAAGATTTTTTTCACAGAGTCAGAACAGTGGCTAAATGGAAAAGATAATGACTAGGTTATTCATTAACCATCATCTAAGACTAACATAGAAGCAAGGATAAGAGCCTCCTAAGTTATTCAGACACCCATCCTACACTGGTTGCTAACTCCACCTCCAGTTGACTACTTGGTTCAGATTAATGGATTGTTTTGTCAGCTGACCAATTACTTGAATACACTCCTACTTCATTTACTCTAGCATATTTCCCCCGTCACTCACAAGTGATTTATTAAAAGGAAAATAATTTGCTATGGGGATGCATTCAGTTTTTTTAAAATACAAAATGATTTTGCATATTAACAGAGTTTCATATTTTTTATACTTTCTGTTACAGTTTAGGGGACAAAATGCAATTCTTTTCTATCTGGGCACCAGGAGCATCTCCCAGTCAGGACCAAGTATTAGGAGTTGCCCAAAGTTGTAGGTCTATATTCCTGCATAAGTTCTATACAGACCCACAGTCCTTGTGCAGGAGAAGAGATTCATTAAGGACTGGATACTGGTATGTGTTGCTTTCCAGATACAAAAAACTGATTCCACTTAATTTTACTGGATTGTCCAGAAGTAACTCTGGACAAAATAGCAGAGATTACATGAAAGACGAATACCAGCCAATCTGCCTCATGAGAACATAAGAGAAGACATGTTGGATCAGGCCAATGGCCCATCCAGTCCAACACTCTGTGTCACACAGTGCCAAAAACCAGGTGCCATCAGGAGGTCCACCAGCAGGGGCAGAATTCCAGAAGCCCTCCCACTGTTGCCCTGCAAGCACCAAGAACACAGAGCATCACTGCCCCAGACATAGTGTTCCATCTATACCTTGTGGCTAATAGCCACTGATGGACCTCTGCTCCATATGTTTATCCAATCCCCTCTTGAATCTGTCTATGCTTGCAGCAGCCACCACTTCTTGCAGCAGTGAATTCCATGTGTTAATTACTCATTTTAAATCTGTTCTAAGCTTACTGCTCATTAATTTCATCGTGTGCCTACAAGTTTTTGTATTGTGAGAAAGGGATAAAAGTACTTCTTTCTCAACCTTCTTTATCCCATGCATAATTTTGTAATCCTCTGTCATGTCACCCCTCAATCATTGTTTCTCCAAGCAAAAGAGCCCTAACTTCTTCACCCTTTCTTCATAGGGAAAGTGTTCCATCCCCTTAATCATTATACTTCCCTTTTCTGCACTTTTTCCAATGCTATAGTATCTTTTTCGAGGTGTGGTGACCAGAACTGTACACAATATTCCAAATGAGGCTGCACCATAGATTTATACAGAGGCATTAAGATACTGACTGATTTGTTTTCAATCCCCTTCCTAATCATTCCCTGCACAGCATTTGCCTTTTTTATTGCAGTGCACACTGAGTTGACATTTTCAGTGAGTTATCGAACACAACTCCAAGATCTCTCTCCTGGTTTGTTACCACCAGGTCAGTCCCCATTAACATATAGTTATAGTTAGGATTTTTGGCTCCAATGTGGATTACTTTGCACTTGCCCACACTGAGCCTCATTTGCCATGTTGACATCCACTCAGCAGCCCCGTAGCCAGGATTTTTTTCATGGGAGGGGGTGCCAGCCCCGCTAATTTAATTAAATTTAAATTACATTAACTCAATTAGGTGCCATTTGGTGTAGTGGTTAAGAGCACAGACTATAATCTGGAGAACCGGGTTTGATTCCCCACTCTTCCACATGCAGCCAGCTGGGTGACCCTTGGTCAGTCACAGTTCTCTCAGAGCTGTTCACTCAAAAGCAGTTCTTGAAGAGCTCTCTCAGCCCCGCCTACCCCACAAGATGTCTGTTGTGGGGAGAGGAAGGGAAAGGAGATTGTAAACCATTCTGAGACTCCAAGAGAAGGGCGGGCTATAAATCCAATCTCTTCTTCTAATTTCAGGGGGGGGGCACTGCTGGCTACGGCCCCGCCAGGGGATGGCACAGCAAGACCCTAACCCTTTATCCTTCTGGAAGGGGTTACAGATCTTTGCAGCCTGTTTTCTGTCTGTCCTTTGGAAAAGGGAGCCTAATTTTCGCAAACAAGCAGGCAACAATACACACTCCTGTTCTTTTTCTGAGGCATTTTTGCTGAGGCATCTCTATGGCACTGAGTGGGATTTCAGTTGAAATCTGGGGGATTCGCTTGCCGGGAAGGCTGCAAATCTTGTGCCCACTGATGGAGAGACAGCATTGGAACTGAACAGGACTTACATTCAGGCTCCTGATTGGGCCATATAAATCAACCTGTTTACAAAGGGGATCATTTTGAGCAGACACAAGTTCAGACTTCAAAGGTTGTTTTTCCCAGCAGAGGAGCTGTGGACGAGGAGGGCAAGAGGAACTGAGAGCTCACCTTTGCCTCCCACCCACACCTGGGGTTCCCAGAAGGAGTGGGAAAAGGCAAAGAGGCTGCTGCAGCTGCCTTTGGAAGTGCCTTCCACCACCACCCCAAGCTGCCGGCTCACCAGGAAGCACCTGCTGCTCCGGATTGTGGTGGACCCTCGATGGGCAAAGAGCATGCCTCGTGGGGATGCAAAGGAACGCCCCTGCGGGGTACTGCAATTTCAAAAGGGGGCACAGCCCCATGTGTTTCACCACTGGCTACAGCCCTTCCACTTGCCCAGCCTCGACAGATCCCTCTGGAGCCCCTCACAGTCCTCCTTGGTTCTCACTGCCCTGAACAAATCAGTGACATCCACAAATTTAGCCACTTCACCGCTTATTCCCAACTCCACATCATTAATGAACAAGTTAAAAAGCACCTGACCTAGTACCGAGCCCTGTGGTACCCTACTGCTTACCACTTTCCACTGTGAAAACTGCCCATTTATACACTTTCTGTTTCCTATGAATTAACCAGTTTTTAATCCACAAGAGGACTTGTCCTCTTAACCCATGACTGCTGAGTTTACTTAGGAGTGTTTGATGAGGAATTTGATCAAAAGCTTTCTCAAAATCTAAGTAAACAACATCTACTAGGTCACCCTTGTTCACGTGTTTGTTCTCCCCCTCAAAGAACTCTAAAAGGTTAGTGAGACAAGATCTTCCCTTATGGAATCCATGCTGATTCTTCCTCAATAGCTTTTGTTCATTAATATGCCTACTAATTTTATCTTTAATAATGGATTCCCCTTACTGATCTTAGACTGACTAGCCTGTACTTTCCCGGATCTTCTCTGGAACCTTTGGAACATGGGTGTTACATTGGTTACCTTACAGTCTTCAAGAATGGAGGCAGATTTTAGGGACAGATTGCATATTTTTGTCAGGAGATCCACAAGTTCACCTTTGACTTCTTTCACCTAGTATGGTGACCATGAGGGAACTGGAAATTCCTGGTTCCAAATGTCACCTCAAACATTAGTTCACTAGGTAGATGTAGACAAACCACACAACTCTTACATAGGATAGGACCCATTCTCTTCACTCTGAACTTTGGGAATTATGCCTTCTTTACAGGTTTGCTGCAAGCAGTCATTGATGACCCTCCCAAATTTCATTTAGAATGGGCTCGTCTAAAATTAACTAATTTGTGTTCAAATCAGTCCCACTTCCCAAGTGCCTTACTTTAAACTCAGGCTCATGCCAACTTTGGCTCTCATCAACCTCTCAACACCACTGAAAGTTTAACAAGGCCTGGAGGCCTTCCATTCCCAATCCACGTTTGATCCTCCTGTCCCATTGCTCCCATCCTTTTCTGGTCAGCAGCACTGAGGTGCTGCCCTGACCCTCTTGGTGGGGTCCTTGAACGCTGCAGCAATAAAGTCCTAGGAGCCAGGATCTCTAGGAACTGTGATTTAAAAATAGGGGGGTCTTCAAGCCTATTATAAGAATTGTTGTTTCACATGGCTTCTAAGTTCTAAGAGATCCTAAGCACCCGGGACACTGCTGCTGCTTAATATAGTCAAAGGCAGCTGCCTCTCTCAGTACCACCTGATAAATTACACAGGGAAAGGGGGAAATATGGTTACAGCAGAAGGAAGACTAACTGTTTGAGCTGCGTTAAGCTGAGCTCAAACCTTCAAAAAGTCTGAGCTCAGTGCACAATTAGCCTGGAAAATCCAAGTTGAGGAAATCTGTACTCTGCTCTGCTTTCATGCTTCGGTTCTACCAGTCGTTATAAGGATCACCAAATTAACGTATACGAAGCATTTTGACTATCTAGAAAACGCTATGAAAATGCCAAGTATTATTACGCTTACTGACCTGGATCGAGATAAAGTTCTGTACAAGAGACATCAAAAGAAAACATGTTAGTTCCAGAACTCAAAGAAGGGAAGGTTATTGTGTAATAGCGAGGAGATGTTTCTATGCATTCCTCACCTCACAGGAGCCATTCACCGGCTGCACAAACTGAAGGCAAATAGTTGTGGATGGATTTCCCTGTTTTAGCCTCTCTGCTGGCTTCCTTCCCTTGCTCACGCTGGCAGAGGCTAAGGTTCTAGTTGTTTTATAAGAGTGTCCAACAACATTTTTCATTAAAAAAGAAGATGGTGGCTGCCAGAACGTATTTATATTGGTTGTCATGAGTAAAGATTGCTCAAGAAGTTACAGGAAGAATCCTCCCTCCCACCCCCTTAGTACATCTGAAGGAGACTAGGCCGTCCAAGATCTGGGGAAAGGAAATGATTTGTTAACAGTCACAAAAAAATTAATAACTTGCTTTCCCATTCACAAAGAAGGATGGGTGACAAATGCAGGAAACAGATAAGGGTTTCCCCGAGGGAGAGGAGAGCAGAAAAATGCCAGAATGGTATCTCTAAGATAAAAGATTTCAACCTTTAAAGCAAGCCCGATGTTGGAGTTTATTTGTGGGCAAAATATCCGTCAGTCCTGAACTTCATGGAACACATTTTCACAATATATGTTTCACACACACTTTTGGGTTGCTGTTTATTTACTTTATAAGCTGCTTTCCGACAATTTTGAAGCAGAGCACAAAATAAGCATATAAAAATTTAAGGCACCACCAAGACAAATCAGTGCATTTTCTAAAACACGGAGAGTCAGCTTGGCTGCCCTGAGTGACATCCCTTGCGGGCCTGTTTCTGTTTGGTTTCCAACACTCCTCCCTGCACCAAGAAGGACGCACAAGGCACCATTTGGTACCTGGCAGGCTTTTCCCTCAGAAGCCTCTGCGATGATCATTTTCCAAAAGGAGGGAAACTCACTAGGTCCTCAAGGCTGTGGGAGGCAGGCTTTTTTGGGCCAAACTGCTCAAGTAATGATTCATGGCCAGGGAGAATCCAGACTCCACCACACTGCAAGAGTTGAGCACTGCTATTCTAAAAGATTTCAGGAGCTGGTGCGGTATAAATAGCAGAGAAAGATTCACAAATGTGAGTGCAGCTTTGTATATGTGCCTTTGCTGTTCAAACAAAGTTTAGTTAGTTAACTAACTCAGCTGATGTTGGCACAATTGGCACAAGGCATACAAGACAGATTTTATTTTTTTTCTTTGGTACTGGGTCCGACTCAGTAAGTCTAAGCAATTTTGCATGCTCACCAAAATTCTGTCTAGTGACCTTTGGTCAGACAGCTACAGGTGGAATTTTGCTGATCTCATTCAACACGGAGATTAAAACAAACCCCTTCTATTTACTACGGAGAGCAACAGTGACAGAACTAAAGTCCACTCAGACAAACAAAAAAAATTGCATAGCTATGTTATTCAGAAAAATAATATCAAGCTCAAGAAAAATGAAGGAACTCAAAAATTCAAGCTGATGAAAATGCTCAAAAATGTTCAGGTTCTACAATGCCAAGACCACGGCCATACAACCCGCAAAATCTACAGCAACTAATGAACTCCGGCCGTGAAAGCCTTTGATGACATCTTGAACAGTTCCATTTTTAAAAGGGAATTAACCCCAACTGCTAGTGATTTGAGGCCTTTGCATTGACACAAATGGTGCTTTTTCCCTTGTTCATGTCTATGGCCTAGTTGGAAGCAGGGCTGGCTTCATCATGTGGTATAGTAAAGTAGGCAGCCTCTCAACCAGAATTCCCTCTAAGCTGAGTTAGTGTGAGGTAGCTCACAGTTTTTTAGCCTCCAGCTCACACATTTTTGTCTTAGCTCAGGAAGGATGGCTCCAGAGCCAACTAATTTATGCAGTAGCCAAATCACCTGCTCACAACTTTAATGCTGGTAGCTCAGAAAGTAGAATTTTTGCTCTCCACAGCTTAGAGAAAGCATTGCTCTCAACTGAAAAAATACAGGGGCATTAATTTCTGGAATAATACATCAACAATTAATTTCTGGAATAAGCTCTCATTTTTAATTTAGTGTCTTGTGCATAATACAATAGATTTTGTGCATTAAGTTATAGAATGGAATATAGCTATTTCATGACCAGGATTCAGACTCCTAAAGATACTTACTAGCAGGGTTTATCCAGAAATAATAATAATTTAAAAAAAATTGTGGACAGAGATCATTCACAAGGGAGCGGTGGCGCAGGCATTACAACGCCTGCTGTTAACATCTGGACTAACAGCCGGAAGGCTGTTCAATTCCCCACCGCGGCCGGGTTGAGCCCCTGGCCCCCATCCCAGCTCCCGCCAACCCAGCGGCTCTGTTAACATCAGAGGAATGGGTACCTGCCTTAGATGGCAGGGGGCACCCCTTCTTCCCAGCCTTGTGCTGGTGATCGGCAGTGAAGAAAAGTGAAGGAGAGGATCGAGTCGGCGGCAGCAAACGAGAAAAGAAATGGCGGCGGCAGAGAAACGGCGAAAGACGAGCAGAACGGCGGTGACTGGCTCAAGCAGTGGTGAAGGCGGAGCCGAGGGCGGAGCTGGCCGTAGAGTTGGAACGACGTCAGAACGCGGGACGCAGCGCGGCAGGAGCCACTTGGACGTTGCCGAGTCTGCGCCCAAGGAGAGATACGCCGCTCCAAAAAGAACAACAGCCAGCTCGTCCAGCCGATAGCAGCTGATAGCAGCCGGGTCGCAGAACAACATCAACAGCAACAACTCACACTAAGAAAGCTGCCGAAGGAACACCGTGCCGTATTAGAGGTGCTGGTAGGTTGTCCCCCCCCCCTGCACCATATGTGGCCCTAGATAGGTTATTCACTACTATACAGTAGCACATTGTAAACCGCCCTGAGACCCGCTAGGGGTTAAGGGCAGTATATAAATCACATGTAAAATAAATAAAAAAAAAAAATTCCATGACTGTAAATTATGTAAAGTGAGCAAAACTGGACATATTTGCCTGACTTGCCCACCACGATTTGTTTAATCCAAACCAAGATGACACAGCTGCATTTATCTTGATAACATTTTTGAGCCAGTAGCTATGGATGCCAGTCACAGCTACTGGCGAAACGTCAGGTTCTACAATGCCAAGACCACGGCCACACAACCCGGAAAATCTACAGCAACTAATGAACTGTTCAAGGTTTGCAAAAACATTGGACTTCATGAAGAAAACAAACCAATGGGAATAAAAAGGTGGAGCCAAAGGTCATTTTTTCACCAGTAGAAGGGCACTTCTTGCCAATGGAAAAGGGAAGGCCAATCTTCACTGACTCCCCCTCTCAGTCCTCTGCATAGCATTCAGCATTGTTCCTGGGGATCCCCTGAACTCTGAGGGAAGAGGAAGGGCTACATGGGTAAGGATGCAAGTCCTGCTCAGCTTGTGGACCTTCAAATTCAACCCAAAAATCTCACAGCAAATGAAAAAAATGGTCCAACACAAATGCTTATTCTGTAATGGACATGCTAGTTAAATGAAATGAAATTGCCAAAAATAAGCAGTACTTGTACCCTCCCCCCCTTAAGCCATGGGGCTATCCTCTGGTACGCAGTTTTGCCTCAACAGATAATTAGGCCTGCAAAAAATCGTGGAAGTGACTAAGATACACTTCAAGTTTTCCCATGCAGAATAACCTCTCTGTAGGACAATCATAATGTGTGAAGTGGTTCCCGGAAGAACCAAATTCAGTGCTTAATTTGAGGTATTTTAGAAACAGTATCTTCCATGTCATAAATGAGTTGATATTTTTTCTTCAGTGCATATGCATACTGACTGATAAAGAATCGAGTAAAACATATCCCGATGGTTACTAAGAATCTTAGAGTAAGTTTCTAGGAATCTTAGAGGGGAATTAGAGGAAGTAATGGAGAAGGAGAGAGCAGTCAAAGGCTGGAATGTAACCTCCATAAACGAAAGCTACATACTTCAGAATGCCACTTGCTTGGGGGCAGCTGCACCTTTAATGTTTGTTAGTTTCTCCAAAGTATCTGGCTGCCCACTGTAGGAAATGGAATGCCGTACTAGGTGGGTGCCAAGGTCATCGTTTGTCAAGGGTACCGAAAAACCTTGGGCCGGCTCTGAATGGGCCACCACCATGACAAGTAAATTTGGAATTTTGGGTAACCTTACCAAAAAGATTGGGAACCACTGCCCTAGAGAGTCAGATTACAGGTTTCCAGATTCTGAAGCACCATATATCAGGACTTTAGCTTTTATATTTAACACACACACACACACACACACACAATATATATACATATATATTCACCACACAAAGGACTGGAGTCCCAGTAGTGTGAACTGGCCATATATGCGGACAAGAGACAACAATGTTTAGCTGCCTAAATAAAACATGCCTAAAGGCAGGGGTTGTTTCATAGAAAAAGAGCTAGGGGAACTCATTAGCATAACTCATTAGCATACGCCACACCCCCTGACATCACCGGAAGTGTGTCATAAGGCCACACACCCCGCCCCCAACGGTCCCGGCCGCCGCCGGCCTTGAAGCTCCACTGCTGAGCCCCATGAGGGGCCCAGCGGTGGACCTGCAAGGCTGGCGGGAGTGCAAGGAAGCCCCGCGAAGGCCCTCCCTGGCCCCAGGCAGGCAGGGGTGGGGAGAGGCAGGGAGGAAGCAACTTACCCTCCCTCTTCTCCTGCCTCCTCCTGGCTGAATGAGGGCCGGAAGCGGGGCGGCCGGAAGCAGGGGGCGGGGCTTCGTCATGTGCCCCGCCCCCCGTACCTCACCCGGGGGAACTGCGATCCCCCCCGAAATGACCTCTGCCTAAAGGTACACATGGTTTTGGATCAGTTTTGAAATAAATGAAAATTTCTGATACTTAATACCTTGAAGGAACAGATTCAACAATCTATTCGTAAACAGTGTATGGTTTTGGCCTTACTGATGTCACGCTAGTTTGTATCTAAAACATTCCCCATGTGCCCAGCTGTCCAAGTGTAATTGTACCACATCACATATAGTGGCCATTCATTCATTCAAACACACACAACACAGACACACTTTTGATAGTGACTCCTTGACCCCAACGTTCGGGGCAAGTAATCTGTCTGGGATGGCACTTTCAATGAACTGCTGTGATGATGTTATTCCTCTTCATTAGCATCAGCGTGATGCATTTGCTAATTTTACCACACACGCATTAGCCAAACATTCACTTGGCTGACATTACATTTATAAAAAGTATCACTCAATATGCCAACCATTTCAGGACTGCAGCCATTAATTTAGAAGTGACTGTTTCTATTCATGCCTTCCCTGTAGCTACAAAGAGAAATCCAGAGTATGTACAAAATCTGTGCTGTTTACAAATCTTCAGAGAATAGAAGGGGAATAATCTGACAAGCGGTGTATAAAGAGACCCCTCAGCTGTGTACACAGATCAAAAGCTGCAAGTTCCTGAAGAAGCTGCCCGCAGAAAAACAAGCTCAAGATGGGACGGCTTTCCTTCTGGCGTCAGTTACAAATCTTATATATTTATAGCCGTATGCACTGACTCTTTTGAGAAAGTGATGTTAATAATGCAATTAAATTCTACAGACACTCAGTGGCACGACACCCTACTCTCCTCTCCATTTGTACCCAGCCATTTCTAAGATCAGAAAAACGTACGTGGGGTCTTAATTTCCAGCTTAATTTCAAAAATGGAACAGAAATGTATTAGTCGCTGACAAATTATTCTATATAAAACCCACTAACATTGTTCCGTGCCAGCCCTCCATTGCAGGTACCCGCCTCTTTGAGCAACTCGTGAATGAACATCTTGCATAAGAAACTGATTGGATCCCCAGGTTCTCTTAGGTGCCACTTCACAAAATGGATTATCCTTCCCCCAGGCCAGGAGAACGCAAATTGTATAGCAACAGACTGCCTCTAGGAACCCAAGATCCCTTCCTGGAATCTTCCAGATGGCTTTTGTCTCAGCAGAAAGGCAGAAGGGCTGGCTGTGTCAACAGGCCTCAAGGTCTACTGGCAAACTTGTAGCTAGAGAGAAGATGTTTCATCCATATTGCCTCATGAACACTTTGGAAAGTGGGCCTCATTCTGGCAAGCAGCGTTTACCCGTCTATCGATGTGCCTGTCAGACGCAGCCTCGCGCTCTCCCGAAGACATAATCAAAGCACACAATTTGGCTGCAGATGTTGCTGAAAGCAGAAGAGGTTCTTTAACAGATATTGCCCAGTCACTGTCAGCGACAAGGCCTTTGCCCACGTTACAGGTTATATTGCCACTGACCAGTGCTTGGGGGCTACAAACAGGCCAGCATTAAATAACTATGACCCTCATATAATCATAGAATGTTAGAGTTGGAAGGGACCTTGCAGGTCATCTAGTCCAACCCCATGCACTCTGCAGGAGCATAGCTGAAAGACAGCCCTACATACCTACAACATACCCGAAAGATGGTCGTCCAGCCTCTGCTTGAAAACATCCAGCGAAGGAGCATCCACCACCTCCTGAGGCAGACTGTTCCACTACTCAGCCACTCTTACAGTTAGGAAGCTTCTCCTGATATTTAGCCAGTTACGACTCCCTTGTAATTTCCACCCATTAGATCTAGTCTTGCAATCAGGAGCAAGAGAGAATAGATCTGCTCCATCTTTTACATGACAGCCCTTCAAATACTTGAAGACTGCAATCGTGTCCCCTATAAGCCTTCTCTTTCCCAGGCTAAACATATCCAGTTCTTTCAGCCTTTCCTCATTCTTGGATTCCAACCCTCTCACCATCCTGGTTGCCCTCTTCTGGACACACTCAAGCTTGTCAACATCCTTCCTAAAATGTGGTGCCCAAAACTGGACACAGTACTCCAGGTGAGGCCTGACCATAGCAGAATAGAGTGGAACTACCTCCTCCCTTGATCTGGACACAATGATTCTGTTAATACATCCTAAGATTGCATTAGCTTTCTTCGTAGCCACATCGCACTGCAGGCTCATGTTTAGGTTGTGATCAACCAGAACACCTAGATCCCTTTCACATGTGCTGCTGTCAAGCCAAGTCCCTCCCATTCTATATCTGTGCCTTTGAATTTTTGTGCCTAAGTGTAGGACTTTGCACTTCTCTCTATTGAAATTCATTTTGTCTCAGCCCACTGTTGCAGCCTATCTAGATCATTCTGAATCCTGACTCTGTCTTCTTCAGAATTAGCAATCCCACCCAGCTTTGTGTCATCTGCAAATTTGATAAGCATCCCCTCTATGTCTTCCTCCAGGTCATTTATAAAAACAATGAACAATACTGGGCCAAGGACCGAGCCCTGCAGCACTCCACTCAAGACTTCCCTCCACGTAGATGCAGAGCCATTTGGGTTGGGTACGGTTTTTCAACCAACCATGAATCCATCGAACGGTTGCACCATCCAGCCCACACTTAACCAGCTTATCCTCAAGGATATCATGAAAAACTTTGTCAAATGCTTTACTGAAATCTAGATACACTATATCCACAGCATTGCCGGAGTCAACCATTTTGGCAACTCTGTCAAAAAAAGGAGATAAGGTTGGTCTGGCATGACTTATTCTTGATAAACCCATGCTGGCTACTACCAATTAACTCATTCCGTTTAAGGTGCTCACAGACAGAGCGTTTAATAATCTGCTCTAGAATTTTCCCAGGTATTGATGTCAAGCTGACAGGCCTGTAATTTCATGTTTAGCAACGATTAAAAAAAAGAAAGAAAGAATAATGGGACACTGCTCTTCTCCAGTGCAGTGACATATGCCACTTGAGGGTATGAATATGTGTGGAACCACAGGTGATAGGGTTGCCAGGTCTAGGTTGGAACGTATCTGGAGACCTTGGGGGTGGATCCAGGAGAGGGTGGGGTTTGGGGAGGGGAGGGGCCTCAGCACGGTACAATGCCATAGAGTCCACCCTTCAAAGCAGCCATTTTCTCCAGGGGAGCTGATCTCTGTCAGCTGGAGATCAGTTGCAAAAGTGGGAATCTCCAGGCCCCAACTGGAGGCTGCCAACCCTAACGAGTGGTGGTGGTGAAGAGCAGAGTGACCTCTCAGTGTCTGTATATGGGACACAGGACAGGGATGGATTTTAACTGACACATTTTTCTTTCAATGTCTCCTGTAGTCTGCCAAGGTTAAATGAGGTTTGCCACTTTCATGGTTTTAGGAGTGTTATTTCTATAATTAATAAGTCCTCTAGGAATAATATAACAGGGACAGTGAAGGATAACTCATTTGAAGGCACTATAATTGAACTGTGCTGTTCTGCAGAGATTCAGTCCACCGTGGGATGCTTGCTTACATCATGCAGTGACTGGTATTAACTCTTTAAAGACTGAAGTTGTTGGGGCCAACAAAAGATACTTCTCAAAAACTCAGAACCCCATAAACATTTGTATCTGAAGAAGTGTGCATGCACACAAAAGCTTATGCCTTGAATAAAACTGTGCTGGTTTTAAAGGTGCCACTGGTCTCAAATTTTGTTCTGGTGCTTCAGACCAACACGGCTACCCACCTGACTTTACCTAAGTGAGCTTATGACTGTGAAGACAATTTACTTCCAGTTTCACACACACCCCTTAACCAGTCCACTACTCCAGCTCTTAAAACTGCAAAACGAAATTTTGGTACTTCTAGCTGTCCAGGGATATAGTTCTTTTACAGCTATTGTAGGTTCTGTGTTTGGGCCCTTCCACTAGCCCAATGCTTTATATAGCAGGCTGCTTATCTACTCTTTTTAAGGCCTTGAAGGAGGGTTGCCAGGCAATGCCAGGCAACTGGTGGGGGGATTGTGGGTGAGTCCATGGGAAGGCACAATTAGAGGAATCTCCAGAAACTCCATGGTAAAACCACACAGTTTTCAGCAATTCCTAGACATATCCCAGAAATGACAAAGGGGAGTGTGAAGAAATGCATTTTTTCTTTGGAGGTTTGAAATGAGCAAAACCTTCACTCTGATTTTTAAAAGTTTTTGATGTTTTTCCCCTCTCTGGGCAGAGAGCAGGCAGGAAGGGAAGAGGTCACATTTACCTCAGCCCACCTTCATACAAATGCTAATAGGTATAGGGAAGGTCAAGCTCCTCCCCCCCTCAAGCAGGGAATGGAGATTTGGAGGAATTAAATACTAGAGAGACTTCAGGAAGAAAATTTCTGGAAATGACAGGAAAAGGTTCATTGGCCTGGCCGGGTTAGTGGGAGGGAAAAGGGAGAAGATAAAACACCTGGAGAAATGGTTGAAGGTTTCTTTGGAGTGTGGTGTTCATCAGAGCAGGCAGAACTCTTAACTGAGGTCTAGAGGAGGCAGCCATTGGCCATGTAGTTGGCCTGGACTGCTGAAGGCAGCTTCAAGGTAATAGTAACTCTGTAGAGATCTATAACTTCCTAAGCTAATGAGACTGACCTATATTTTAACATCTGAAAGGGCATGTATAAAGAGAGGGACAGAAGAATTGTGTTTTACCCATTTATTTTGAACTCCTTGTTCAATCTGGTGCTGTGCTTTTTAATAAATACTTTATAACTTTGGGTGCTAGTAGTGACTCTCCGTACCACATAGACCTCCACCGTCTTGGATTGCTATTTTAAAAGAAACGCCGGGAGAAAGCAGTCAGTTGGCAAGTGGCTATTCTTCCAGGAGTGCACAAGGCAGTAAACTGTCCCCATGGTGACCAGGCTCTGGGCAGCAGGAGACACAGAGGCAAGGCCTCAGAACTTGGAAGGGAAGCTAGGAGTCCTGACCCTCGCAGTGGGTAATTCCTGAAAAGGTCAGGTGGTTGTGGTGAGTTGCCAGAGAGAGAGAGAGAAACCTCTCCAGGTGTTGGGAAAACCTTGGTGGGCAGGGTGGAACAGGGCCTGCAGGCCAGAGCAGGCCCATTCTGCCACAGAGAGCTCTAGGAATCTCTGGGAACTCTATGGTAAAAACAAAGAGTTTTCTGAGATTCTTAGAGCTGAACTGGAAGTGACAACGTGTAACCATGGAGTTTCTAGTGACTCCTATATCTACCCTTTGTCACTTCTGATAAGAACATCTCGTGCAGCAGTTAAAAAAAAATTCTCCCACCACTGCTCAGAGTGGTGGTGGGCAACAGGACCTATTTCCCCACTCCCATGGGGGGGAGGGCTCTGGCAACTCTAGTCTGAAGTTCACCCCAGTCTTTCTCATTCCCCCAGGTTGGCTTCTCCACTGCCTGGAGCCAGGACCAGTTTGTCCTCATCAACATCTCCCTGACTTTTAAAGGCCAGCCTAAACAGGAACTGGGTCCACCCACAGCTTCCTGACTGTCATGGGAGGGATGGAGAGCAGACTGGTTGGTAACTCCAGCCTTGTATGTCCTCCTTTCTTGCCAGTTTTAACTCCATAATGCTCATCCTGATCCCTGCCAGTCTGCTGTGCCAGATCGGTGTTGTTGGCCCCTGGCTGAGTAGCCAACAGGGGTTCCTTCCATGGCCAGAATGCTGTCACCTAGTGGGATGATCGGCTGGCCCCACCAGTGGCTCAGCTCTGCCCCTAGTGGGAGTCACCTTAGGGCCAAACTACATGACAAACCCAACATGTGGCAAGAGTGCACTACTGGACTTGCAGTTAAGGTGTACATTAGGGAAACTCACCTTAAAAGGCACCTGTTTGCTCAATGCTGCGAGGGGGAAGAAGGAGCTTCCAGTTTCCATCTCACCTGCTTTCACAAGCAGAAAGACTTCCCACCAGGCCCGTAGCTAACAACTTCCTGCTCAAGGGGCCAATGTTTTTCTCAGGGGACCAGTGGGGTCTGCCATTATATGTCTGTGTGCTACTGCCTCGTGCCCTGGCCCGCTGCCGCTCACCTGCACAGTGCCTCCCTGATCCATCCAGCCCGTCCCAGCAGAGGCCAATAGTTCACACCTGCTCAAGCACACGGGACACGATTCATGTCCTTGACATCGACAACTAGTTTGCGGTTTCTTCTCCCCATACCATTTGCTCCTTGCCAGAGCAGGATTCCTCCCCTCCGCCCCCGGCTGACACTGCCCTCAAAGCCACACACACACATACCCAAGCAAGTTCTGGGTCAGGCCCCCTCCCCGCCTCCTCATCCTCCAAAGGGCTTGCCTTGCTGGAGATGCCCCGTTCACCGCCACGGAGGACAAACGCAGCGCTGTCCCTTTAAGGCACGTGAGGGAGAGCACACGAGAGACAGAACCCCTGCTGGCGCCTCACTAACAACCCCTCCATTAACAATCGCCACCTCGCCTCCTCCTCCGTGGCTAAAGGGTGTGTGGGTGGGCGCGCGCTATGCTGAGCTGGAAGAGGGGAGTTAATGAGGGAAGCGAGCAAGCCGAGTAGCAGCCTGGAGCTCGCCAGCTACTAGGGAGGAGGAAAGCTTCAAGCAGCAGCCGGTCCCTGCACACCCGGCTTCTTCTGCAGAGTCTGTGCGTGCCCCAGGGCCAAACCCCGCCGCCCACTCGCTTGCCTGGGCTGACTTCACCTTGAGCCTGGCCATCTAGAGCCCGGGGGGGGGGGGAGAAGTGATCGATCGGGGGAGGGTGCCCGCAAAAACTGTGGGGGTGGGCGGGCCCCATGTTAGCTACGGGCCTGCTTCCCACCCTTTTCTATAACTACACATCTCTGTTCTAGGGCACAAGGAACCAGAGAAAAGGAGTAAAAAGCCATATCCTTTTGCTGGCAAAAAAGGGTGGGAGGGAAACCTGAAGCTCCTTCTCCCCCCCCCCCCCCATAGCACTAAGGGAATGAACTTTTAAGGTGAGTTCCACCAATGTACACCTGACTGCGAGTCCAGGCACACTCCTGTGACCCAACTCATATTGGGCATATAGTGTATTTATGCCCTTAAGACTTGTATGAATCAATACTAAAGGCAACATTTATTATGGAAATGAATAGCCTGTATCCTAAAGTTTAGGCAATGAATGAATCCAGGAGACAGTATATAGAGAAGTGAAGGAAACAGATGGTGGATGAACCAGTACCATGTGTGGGAGGTGCTGTCAGACGTAGCCAGGCAGGAGCAGGCAGTGGGAAAACAGATAAGGCCTAGCAGATACAGAGAAGAAAGCAGAGAGGACTAAGCAGATTGGAGGCATCTGGGCAGGAACAGGAAGCCAAGAGGTGGCAGACATGGAGAGTCTGGGGAAGAACCTCCATGGGAATTCGTTCTCCATACTGGGAATTCTTGGGATGCAGTTTTATTCATATAAAACTGCAGCCCACCATTTGTTCAGCTATGCAGGGAAGGCAATCTAGGTCTAGAGCAGTCAATTATGCAGTTCCGCAGGGCCTGCAAGACGGAGCTCTTCCGCCAGGCTTTTATATAGGGGCCGCCACTATCACTACCACCACTATCAATGGTGAAGATAACAATGGGGTTGGGGCGGTCCCCGAAAGATCTGCCACAATCTTGCATGGCACTGATACCGCTGGACTGGCCTTGGACCATCGACAGGACAATATCACCCCAATGAAATGATTGATACCATCTTCGGACACCATCTTGTTTGTATGGAGCACTTTATTCTTGTTTTTGTTGTTATTTAATGGTTTTACTGTTTTATCCTGTTTTTATGTATGGGCTTGTGCCCTCTTGTAAGCCGCCCTTAGCTCACTTGCGGGGAGGGCGGGGTAAAAATGTTAACAATAAATAATAAATAAATTTCCTGAGCCCAATAGTGTCCCCTCCCAGCAAATCCCTATGCATGAACCACACAAGACCTGCTCTGTTTGCCTTAATATTTTTCCTAATGATGTACTTGCCTTTACATTTAATCCAGTGAGGGGGGAAATAACAACATTAAGATGTCACACTTTTCACAACATACCACACTAGGCATGGTACCAAGCAGCTCACCTTAAGTGTACTTTAGCTCTTTCAAGGACACTTGCATAATACATTACTCTAATCGTGACCCACAACTGAGAATGAAGCATGTATGTACAAGGGAACACAAGAGAGGCCAGTGTGATGTATACAATGCATGGGACTTGGACTGTGGAGAACCTGTGAAGCTGTTTTCTGCTGTTGATACAACTCATCCTAAGCACTTGGGCACTAGGGTGGCAAATGACACACATGAACGCACACGAAGCTGCCTTACACTGGATCGGTCCATCAAGGTTAGTATTGTCTACTCAGATTGGCAGTGGCTCTCCAGGGTCTCAGGCAGAAGTCTTTCACACCACCTAGTTAGTACCTGGTCCTTTTAAATGGCGATGCCAGGGCATGCAAAGCAGATGCTCTACTGTTAAACTCCATCCCACCCCACCCACAGCTCAAATCCTAGCTCAGCTGTGAATTTCACAGGAACACTCATTTAAAACTTGCTCTCTTTCAGACTAATCTACTGCATGCAGTTGGTGCAAAGACAAACATCCAGACGGCCAGGGGTTTGATTTAATGCAAAAGCAGCTGCAGCTGTCTGAATGTAAGTATATTATACTTACAAACACCACCTTGTATTCCTTACAGCAAGGGCAGGTGCAAATGGGATTTAAAAAAATCAATACCAAAACAAGGGCCAAGATGAAATGAAAACAAACGTAATACGGATGTCTGGTGCATACAAATCCTTATTATTCCATCTGTTGCTGAAGTACATGAAGGTGTCTTGACTGAAGCAAGTGGCTCCATTGTAGACTCTGCCCTACAAAAGATCACAAGTCTGCCCAGATCCCACTCCACAGAAGTCAATGAGGAACTCAACATCAATTTCAAGGAGGACTCCACTGTATTTATTAAAAATAAGGGAACATTCAAGCAAGAGAGGAATGAGGAACAGAACTAATCGTTGACTGAATTTATCCTTATCCTACAGTTAGAGCAGCTGCAAGCTTTACTTGGAATTCAGACTCGACTGGCATATAAGTCCACCACAAAGAAGGCCTTATTAATTAATACACTGCAACACTGCTCTGCTTTCCAAAACTGGACAATGAATTTTTCCCAAGTTCTTCTGCTGAAGGCAGAAGCAACAGCTGGATAAAACATCCAAAAAGGCCAGGGGTTTGATTTCATGCAAAAGCAGCTGCAGTGAAATCCTTCATTTTTTCTTGTCTGACCAAGAGTAAGCTTCCACAAGAAGACCAAGACCTCAACTGAGCAGCTGCAGGTTCTTCATTCTGGAAAACTGAGGAAAATAACATATCCATATTGTATGAATATCAGGCTTCCTCAACGACTGTTCCCGGGCTGAACCAGACGTCACAAAAACAGCAGGCTTTCTTTTAAAAGATCATTTGCTGTTTTTACTTAAAAATACTCTGCACCGATCATTTTTAATGTAGTTTTTTTAGGAATCATTTGAAAACAGCCACATGCAGGAGGACAAACTCGGGCTGAAGTCATCTAGAACCACTTGACCACAGAAACTGAATGCTTGTTATGATCTTTTACAGAAATGTGTTGGTTTTGATAATATTTATTATACAAATGGAAACAAACAAGCAAAAATAGTGGTGGAAAGTGCCACTGAGTTGTAAATGACTTGCGGTGATACCACAGGGTTTTCAAGGCAAGAGACAGAGATGGTTTTCTACTGCCTGCCTCTGCAACAGCAACTCTGGACTTCCTTGGTGGTCTCCCATCCAAGTACTAACCAGCACCATCCCTGCTTACCTTCTGGGATCTGACAAGATCAGGCTAGCTTGAGCCATCCATGATAAATACAAATAAAAGATCAACGGCAGAGGTCATTTCGGGGGAGAGCGTGGGGGAACGCAGTTCCCCCGGGTGAGGTACCGGGGGGCGGGGCACATGACGAAGCTCCGCCCCCTGCTTCTAGCCGCCCCGCTTCCAGCCCTCATTCAGCCAGGAGGAGGCAGGAGAAGAGGGAGGGTAAGTTGCTTCCTCCCTGCCTCTCCCCACTCCTGCCTGCCTGGGGCCAGGGAGGGCCTTCGCGGGGCTTCCTTGCACTCCCGCCGGCCTTGCAGGTCCGCCGACGGGCCCCTCATGGGGCTCGACAGTGGAGCTGCAAGGCCGGTGGTGGCGGCTGGGACCATTGGGGGCGGGGTGTGTGGCCTTATGACACACTTCCGGTGATGTCGGGGTGTGGCATATGCTAATAAGTTATGCTAATGAGTTCCCCTAGCTCTTTTTCTACGAAATGACCCCTGATCAACGGTATCACAAACAGTATCTTCTGGAAACCAAAAGAGCCAAATACGGTCAAGAAAATATTCTGGAGTGTTTAGGAAACACTGAAACAAAAGCCTCTCATCTTAAAGATTCTAAGTCACTGTGAAAAGCTTAAGAAACTCTCAATTGCTTGAAACGTATGAACTGTAGTCTGTGCCTATATTGATTTACCTCAGAAACGTTACCCCTGGTTTCACCTGACTTTTCCCCTCTATGTTGAATAAAGTATTTTGTTATTTTTGAACTTTAGAAAGCCTCTTGAGGGTTTAAGTTAAAGTTTAAGTTAAAGGAGTGAACTCATCCCTTCCCTCAGGTTGCAGGGCTGAGCCAGCAGCAAAATATCATACTGTTACAGGGTGGCACAGCAACTGTTCTTCATAAAGGAAGAAAAGCGACCCAAAAAAAAGGCAGCTCAGAAAGGGAGAGAAAACCAGAGGGAAAATCTTGCCTCTGAGGGAAGGTTGTCATACATGCAGTTCAGGACTAGGTGTGAAAGTTATTAGTTTCTGCTTGAAGACTACAACATTTGTTCAAGCTAGGTGTTTATTATCCAAACCAGGGGTCTGGCAACCTTCTTGAGCTTGAGGGCATTTTCTGAATTTTGAGATCACTGAGGAAGTGCAACTACAAAACGGTTACCATGGAGGGTACAGCCAGCCACAAACTGACTGTCATGAGCCTGGGACCAATCACAAAACATTGAGAGATTACAAGCCAAGTGCCTGCATGGCTGTTTCTGAATAGATGTTTCCTGCAGACACAAAAATGATGCCTTCTGAAGCACCTCCTGCTCAAATGGGGTGGAGGAAAGGCAGGATTGCCTCTGTGCTTTGGAGAAGAAGCATGTGGATGCCAGGAAACACATTGATGAGCACCATGGCACCTACAGACACCATGCTGGAGATCACTGCTCCAAACTCTGGGGTAGTTTTAATTCTATGTTGATGGAAAGTGTTGTCAAGTTGCAGCCAACTTATGGTGACCCCGTAGAGTTTTCAAGGCAAGAGATGTTCAGAGGTGGCTTGCCATTGCCTGCCTCTACATCACAATCCTGGACTTCCTCGGTGGTCTTCCCTCCAAATAGTAACCAGGGCTGATCCTTCTTAGCTTCTGAGATCTGACTAGCCTGGGCCATGTAGGGCAGGTCGTTTTTATTCTATACTTAGCACATTTACTTCACCGCATTAATCTTTTTCAAAAAAACCCCCCACCAACCTATTAAATCTTTTTCCTCAGAGATTCTGAATACAGGCTGGAATTAAGAATTGTATCATTGTCTATATTATAATGGTGAAACAGCCCATTATGATTCCGTTTCTTCACCTGTCAGAAAATTATGGTGCTCTCCAGTGTTCCCTCTAAGCTGAGTTAGTGTGAGCTAGCTCACAGGTTTTCAGCCTCCGGCTCACAGGTTTTTATCTTAGCTCAGGAAGGGTGGGCTCCAGAGCAAACTAATTTAGGCAGTAGCTAAATTGCTTGGTCACAACTTTAATGCCAGTAGCTCACAAAAGCAGAATTTTTGCTCACAAGATTCCACAGCTTAGAGGGAGCATTGGTGGTCTCTAAATGATAAGCAAACTGGAACAGTCCGTGTTAGACTGGCCAGAAGAGAGGCAGGCAGAAGAAGCATAGTTTATCCTCCATGCCAGAAAGAACTCTGCCCTAATTACCAGCTGCCCAAGGACTGCTAAAGGAAGGGGAAAGGGCACTCTGGCCTCTATATTACCAGCCAGTTGAAAAAGGACAACAGCTTCATCATTCAGAAGTACCAGCAAGGGGAGATCTCTCTTGCCCAATGGGATATATATGCTAGTTACTGAATTCCCCTCCCTTCCACCACCACCCCGCAGCCCCTTCCCTCCTTGTCTCTTTTCAGTCGGTGAACGTCTTTATTCACACGAGTCACTTTGTGACACAGTGGTTAGAAAGGTAGTAAAGATAATAGAACAAGCAAGATGTAAGAATTGCTGAGCTGGGTGAAGTCATACTCAAGATCCAGCATGTATATTGATTCATTTGCCCTGACCTGGATAGTCCAGGCTAGCCCAATCTTGTTAGATCTGGAAAGCTAAGAAGGGTTGGCCCTAGCCAGTATTTGGAAGGGAGACCTCCAAGTAATTCCAAGGTCAGTGAGGCAGAGGCAGGCAATGGCAAGCCACCTCTGAACATCTCTGGCCTTGAAAACCCTATGGGGCCACCGTAAGTCAGCTGTGACTTGACAACACTGTCCATCAACATAGAATTAAAACTACCCCGGAGTTTGGAGCAGTGATCTCCAGCATGGTGTCTGTAGGTGCCATGGTGCTCATCGATGTGTTTCCTGGCATCCACTTGCTTCTTCTCCAAAGCACAGAGGCAATCCTGCCTTTCCTCCACCCCATTTGAGCAGGAGGTGCTTCAGAAGGCATCTTTTTTGTGTCTGCAGGAAGCATCTATTCATGGCCTAGAATGAAGGCATTGTTTTTAGTGGCTGTCACTTCAGCTCGCCGAGTTTTGGAGCTGGGAGCCCTGTCATCCAACCCACGACTCTGTATTTTCCACAAAGAAAATGGTACTGCTTCCAGATCCTACCTTTCAACCCAAGGTCAGTACCAGGTTTCATAGATCCCTGGAGATCTGTCTTCCTTCTTTTTGTCCAAATCCTTCGGATGCCAAGGAACGGATATGGCACACACTAGATGTCTGTAGTGCCCTCAAGGTTTTTCTTCACCGCACCAACCCCTTCAGGAAATCAGAATCTCTATTCATATCAATCTCTCCACCCAACAAGGGCTGCAAGATGTCCAAAGCCACAATCAGTTCCACCCTTAAGCTCTGCATTGCTGAGGCCTACAGGGCACAAAAGATTATACCTCCTCCGGGTTATTACTTCACATTCCATACGTAGTGCGGCAACCAGCACGGCCTTTGCCAACCGAGCCACTGTAGAGGAAATTTGCAAGGCTGCTACGTGGTCTTCAGTGTCCACCTTCGTCAAGCACTACAAGATCAACGTGTTTGATTTTGCTGATGCTGCATTCGGGAGAAGAGTTCTTCAAAGAATTCTGCTAGACCAAGACGATGACCCACCCGAATAAAATGGACACTGCTATAGGCGGTCCCAGCAAGGTGTCCTCCTCTCAGAGGGAGAACGGGCCATTGGTATTTACCGTGAAGGGTCCTTCTCCTCTGAGATGAAAGAGGACATCTTGGGCCCTCCCATCTCATCGTCACGTCTGCCTAACATATCTCTTCTCTTGCTACCTTCTTTTTCAGGATACTCCTTCCTGTCCCTATTCTTCTCTTGTTGTAGTTAATGTTTTGTTCTGTTTATTATAGTGGTTCAGTTATCTAGGTTGTCTTAAAAGTCTACTGCTTCTTGGAGTTCCATAACCGAACCGAGGGGCGTGTCCCACGTAGAGGACAGGAAGTGAAGTTTTGGCTCCTGTCTCCCTAAGGATAGGGTGGGAAACACCCAGCAAGATGTCCTCCTCCTCTCAGAGGGAGAACACCTTAGTTTTGGTTCTCCATCTGTATGATGAAACTAGCAAGGATTGAGATTGTAAAGGGCTGAATATGCTGTGTATAAATAAAAACTATCTATTAACCGAAGCCCTTAATGTCTGTAACATCTTATCCTGAAAATACAAAATTGTGGTGGTTGCAAGACAAAGTTAACTGCTGTACTAAGATCTCTGTTAAAGGACAGAGAATGACATTCAGAAACTGGAGAGCGCAGATGGCAAAGGAACATGTGCATTTTCTTTGGTGCCGTGGAACACGGATGCAGTCTTTTCCCCCTCTTGTCTTCCAACTTATGCCAGTGAAATCCTTTGTCCATTTGTGAGGGGGGAGGTTTAAGGATAGTATATCAAACACAGACCTTCTCTCTCAATATATATATTAAAAAAACACCCCTATTCTTTTCATTACAGTCCAGTCCTATTAACATGTGCAAAAACAGCCCTCTTGAATCAATTTATTTTGAACAGTTTGAGCAAAGCCAGGACAGTGGGAGCCTCCCTAACCTCGCCAGGCAGGCCATTCTATAAGGTGGGGCCTGCAACAGAGAATGCACGAGTACAGGTAGTTTACCAATTTTGCCCCTTCGCAGGATGGCAACTGCAGAAGGCCCTGCTGAGATGAGCAAAGTTGGCATGGTACGGCAGAGCACTGGGAGCGGTGGTCCTACAGATATGAGGGACCAAGACCATGAAGGGCTTTGTATGTGACAGTGAATACCTTGAACTGAGCCCAGTAATTAATGGGTAGCCAATGGAGTGACTGCAGAATGGGAGCAATATGCACGTTCTGCTTAGCTCCCAATAGTACCCTTACTGCAGCATTCTGAACTAACTGGAGTCTCCCAGTGTGGTTTTCTTGTTGCTAGTCTGCCTGCTGACAAAGCTCAGCAGCACCAGGACTTCCACACAGCCGGTTTCTCATCCGTTTGCCTGTCCCACTTCCCGAGCAGCAGCCATATATATCTTATACACACTTATATACACACAACATATACCTTATAATACACCTTACAGACACACAATATATACACTTCTCAGGCCTCTGGGAATTTTTTTTTTAAAAACCCTACAACTGAATAGCATTATATCACTATACCATTACAACAATATGCATTACAGGTTCTCGGAATTCACAGATTTCACTGAAAATAATAAGTCTTTAGACCATTCCACTGTAAATATATGCCTTTGCCCTTATATATCTGCAATGGAAGGAGCTCTAGAGAACTCGTTTCACATACCTGTTATAATGATGTATCAATATAGTGATATTTAATAGCCATTTTTTTAAAAGCCCCCCCAAGTGGCAGGGGTAGGAAATGACTGCCACAGGAACAGCATCAGGGAAAATGGCTGCCCATGTGGGTAGAAAAATCCAAATCAAACCTACAAGTAGGGCTGCCAAATGCACCCGGGGGGCGGATTTCCCCCCGCTTTCGAGCCCCGATTTCCGCCCCCGCAGAATCGGGGCCCAGGGGAAACCCCACCCCGCATGCACGTCACCCGGATGTGACGTCACACGCTGGGGCGGGGCCACAGCCATTTGAGGGGAAAAACCCCGCCCCAGCGTGTGACGTCACATCCGGGTGACGTAGATGTGGCGCGCGCGCGCACCGGGAGATGGCCAGCGATCCCCCACCGAGGAGGTAAGAGAGATTTGGCAACCCTACCTACAGGGGGGGCAGACATACTACTTGAACCCCACTATCAAAGCCCAGTTCTATATCCTGCAGAGTACTCTGGCTGTCAAGGCAAAATAATTTCTGCACCTTCCTGTGGCTTTTAAAATCAGTTATCAATTCAGATTCAATAGCACAGGGGCTCAATTCAGATTGCAACTGTGGTGTAAGGGAGGAGTGGTTAACACTTTCCCTCAGTTTCCAGACCTGAAATGACCCTGGGAATTTGTCGTCTTGGAGAAACTTAACATGTAATGATGAGGGCTCGTGTCATGTACCTTTCCCAGCAGGGCAAATACCAAGTCCTCAGAGGGAAGGAGTCTTAAACACCATTCCCTTTTGTGGCTCCAGTCCAAATCGGGCCCCATAGACCGGATAGTTAACTTTGGGTTCTGTGGAAACAGGCTTGTCTGATTTGGCCCTCAAACTATTGAAACTGCTTAATAAAGCAAACAAAAACTATCACCCATGGACAGAAGCGACCTTTCTGGCCTCTGTTTGATTCCTGTATCTCAGAAGTATGGGGGGGGTACAAGAATGGTCAAATATCCACTACGGAACCACTGACTTAGAATCGCAGGACTGCTCCCTATTGGGGGGTGCCTCCATGATGTAAGAACAGAAAATGCAGCATAAGCCCAAATGAGAATTTACTCCACTTTACATAGGACACTTTCAGAGTAATCCTATGCTGAGTTACTCCAGTCGACACTTATTGATTCAAATGGGTTTAGACTGGAATAACTGAATAGGAGTGCTCTGTCAACCTCTGCCCAAATTCCTCCTTGCTTGCCTGTCAAGTCCTTACTATATGCCTGCCAGATAATGAACTGCACAAGGCTGGGAAAATGCATGCTTCCTGCAATAAATGCCCCATTACAAAGTGGCATGTAGCTTGTGCATTCCAGAGCACTGTCTCATGCTTTCCTGACCTATAACATGCTGAAAATTACCGGCATGCACAGTGCTTTGGCGTATAATGTCTTTTGCAACTCCAAGAGACAGCGGTTAAAAAATCTGTTAAAATGGGCTTATCTCTACAGGCACATTCACTTCCCTTGTCATGCAACTACCCTGTATATATATACACTATGTAGCCACTTATCATGCGGTCAGGCATGATGAACCACAATGCAAAAATCCTGAACAGAATGAAGTGGGCCAACAAAAAATAATCCTGTGCTGCAGATGTCACAATGAAACACAGCTCCCACAACCATCCACCATATCATTCTGCATATGAGCTCGCATTTCGTCCGGCATCGCCCAATAACTCAAACCTTCCAAAGGGGAATTCTGGTCAGATTTCCTATGACTTTAAATCACTCCCACTCCACCACAGTTACACACATAATCCTGGATTTCTTCCCTAAACAGTTGGTCATTGGGACAGTTTCTAAGAGCAGCATTGACTGCTAAGCACACAGTTGTCCAAGACTGGAAGGTGACCACTGCCCCAGTCCAGGCTGATGGACTCAATATTTTCTAGACTGGGCCACCCATGGAAAAAAGAAACCTTTACCAAAGTGAGCAATTAGCTAAACTTCCAGAGAATATGGTAAACTTTATGATGCTATGAAGACTGAGAAACCATCTTTACCTTTTCTCCCTTCCCTGACCTTTCTTCTTTCCTAGCTTTGGTTCCTTACTTTTTCATGATTCCTTTTTTTATTCCTGTCCTGACTTGTGGCGTTTGCAAGGCAACAGAGGGGAGTAGTTTTGGGGAGTGAGGCTTTTAAAAGAGGAGGGAAGGTGTGAGATACTGCAGGGACAGACATTACCAATTATACTTCCAAACTTTTAAGATCAATTCACAAATTGCATATGTAGTCCATCATAAAAGGGAGGGGGAAACCTACAATATTTATACATCAGATTAATGCAACAAGCAATGCACTAATGCTCCTGGAATCATCCATATTGGGTAAAAGAATTAAAACGCTGTTTCTGCCCAGCAGATCAGAAACATTCTGTTTGAGCTTTTTCCTCCATCTCTGTCCTCTCAAAATAGATCCAGTTGGTCAGCCGTGATGGTCTGAAGCAGTAGAACAAATTTTGAGTCCGGTGGCACCTTTAAGACCAACAAAGGTTTATTCAAGGTATGAGCTTTTGTGTGCAAGGCACACTTTATCAAATAATGCCCCTATATAAATCAATGGTGCGACCTCATTTGGAATACTGTGTGCCGTTCTGGTCACCACACCTTAAAAAGGATATTATAGCTTTGGAAAAAGTGCAGAAAAGAGCAACTCGAATGATAAAAGGGTTGGAACACTTTCCCTATGAGGAACGGTTAAGGCGCTTAGGGCTCTTTAGCTTGGAGAAACGACGACTGAGGGGTGACATGATTGAGGTTTATAAGATTATGCATGGGAAAGAGCAGGTAGAGAAAGAGGTACTTTTCTCCCTTTCTCACAATACAAGAACCCGTGGGCACTCCATGAAATTGCTGAGCGGTCGGGTTAGAACGGATAAAAGGAAGTACTTCTTCACCCAAAGAGTGATTAACACATGGAATTCACTGCCACAGGAAGTGGTGGGTGCTACAAGCATGGACGGCTTCAAAAGGGAATTAGATAAGCATATGGAGCAGAGGTCCATCAGTGGCTATTAGCCACAAGGTATAGCTAGGGGCTCTGGGGCAAGTGATGCTCTGTCTTCTTGGTGCTTGGGGGGGTCAACAGTGGGATGGCTTCTAATGTCCTGGCCCCACTGGTGGACCTCCTGATGGCACCTGGTATTTCTAGCCACTGTGTGATACAGAGTGTTGGACTGGATGGGCCTTTGGCCTGATCCAACATTGGCGTCTCTTATGTTCTTAAATACATTAGAATGGCAGGCAAGTTTCAAACTTACAGCCAGAGAATGAACAGCAAATTAACATGTAACATAATGATGTTCAAGATATGCAAAGTGACACCTTGCCTGCCATTCTAATGTATTTGATAAAGTGTCCCTTGCACACGAAAGCTCATACCTTGAATAAACCTTCGTTGGTCTTGAAGGTGCCACTGGACACTTCAATTTGTTTTATACCTCTGAAAACAGGACATGGGAGGGTAGACAATCTAATCAGGCAGCCCCCCCCCCCTAAAATTTGTAGTTATCTAAAACTCAAACATACACAATAGCTATTCTGATCATTATTAACCATGGGACATATTAAGTCCTCTTAGTCTAAACAGCAGAGCCATGAAAAAATCTGATTGGGGTTCAACTCAAGTGGCTGGAGGGAAAGCTGTATAAACCCCTGTGCAATATCAAACCTCTTTTGCAGGGGGGCTGCTGAAATCCTGAGCTACCAAGCTCCCATACGTGCATGCCCAGCACTTTGTGTGTGAAAATCAAAACATCGCCAAGGCAGAACTAAATTGCATCATGACACATGGCAGATCATCCAGCTTGCATCCTATCATCTGGCTTGCCCATGTGGGCAGGGCTCACTCCCCTCCGAGCAATAACTTAATTGGTCCCTCACTCCAGTAGGGCTGCTTCCTGGAAAATAGAATGGCCCCTCACAGGGAACACATGAAGTCTCAGTGGCTGCATTTGAGAAATACAGCATCACACACATATTACATGTCTATGGCCAGAAATGGCTGAAACACCATGAGCAAGAGTAGGACAGCAAAACTTAGATTAGGAACCATATAACAGCTCTGATCACCCCACTAAAAACTTCAGCCGTCCACACACACCCAAGAGCCTAACTAGATGCCACTACCCACAGAAGTTCAGCCTGAGGGCAAGTTCCTGGTGGCAACTGGTGAGTAAACATGCAGCAGGGCCCAATTCCAATTGGGACCACTGCCTGGAAGGAGGAAGTCCGGCCTTGTCCCCTGTGCTGTTATCAACAGCTGAAACAGCCCATGGGCAGCAGGGGTGTTGTTGTTGTTGTTATTTGCTCTGTACATTCAGTGCACATGCTGGCTATCAATCGATCAAGTAATGCTCCCCCCAGTAGCCCCCAACCACTGAAAACTGCACAAGGGAGAAGGCAGGAATTCCTCCTTCTCCTGTGCAGCAGACCTTATCTGAATTGGGCCCCGCCATACTTTTAATCAAGTGTTTCCACTGGGAACTAGCAATTATAGTATAGCTCCAAGTCTCTTGGAGAACTCATGCAGTTGGTAATGTCTAGTTGCGCTCTCAGTTGCTACTCTTCTCCATTTTTGGATTCTATTCATAATCATCACGCAGTGTTCCCTCTAAGCTGAGTTAGTGTGAGCTAGCTCACAACTTTTTAGCCTCCAGATCACAGATTTTTGTCCTAGCTCAGAAGGAATGGCTTCAGAGCAAACTAATCTATGCAGCAGCCATATCACTTGCTCACAATTTTAATGCCAGCAGCTCACAAAGTAGAATTTTTGCTCACAATACTCCACAGTTTAGAGGGAACATCAATCATCAGTATGCCCTTTCAGTTACTAATTATCACCTGCAATCTTTGGCAACACATGCAAATAGGAACAGACATTTGACAGGAAGCAAACCTTAGCATAAGATAAGGTACTCCACAGGAAGCTGCCCTGTATTGAGCCAAATCACTAGTCTATCAAAATTACCGCTGTCTACTCTGATTCACAAGAGTATTCCGGGGACTCTGGCCGAGGTCCTTCATGTCACCAGCTGCCTTCTCTTTGAACTGAAGTCTGCAGGGGTTGAACATGGGATCATTTGTATGCAAAGCAGATGTTCTTCCACTGAGCCACAGCCCTCCCCCAGCACCTCAAGCTATACAATCCAAGTAACAGAAGCTGTCATCCCTGCTCTAATAAGTGATAGCGATTCAGGTTTCTAAAGATCAATGAGATGGGAGGGAAAGCATTGGGAAGAGTTGCTTATCGTCATCTGCTGTTACGAACCTCAGCCCCTGTGCAAATATGGGGCTTTCTGATGCAACCCAAACCATCTGGTGTCCTATCAAATCTAAGCTATTCAGAAAAGCGGAGGATTTAGCCAGCCTTTAAAAACCTTCCCAAAGGAACTGCTACGCCCTGATACTATTGTGATACCACTTCCTGTTGCATTGGAAGCGCTCTTGTTAACCCTTTTTGTCAGAAGTTACTTTTTGAGCTTAGGAATGCACAGTTTTTTCCGCCAGTGACTTGCTAAAGCCATTTCCTCTTTTTATAAAGAAACGTAGTTCTTACGAGTTTACCTATTCCTCTGTGTCTTTTTAACTGCTCTATTTCTCTTTCACAGAGCACAAAAGCAAGAATGGGAAATCCCCCCTCCCCATGTGGATTACTTTTAAAGGAATTTCAACATAAATACAAATACTATTCCACAACCACGGAATTTGGAACTGAGACGCTTATTTCATTTTTAAAGTAAAGAAACATAGTTAATGCATATTATTTTCATTGCAGCATTTTTTTAACAGAAGATTTTAACAGAAACTGGGTAGGGCCGTAGCGAAGTAGTAGAGCATTTGGTTTGCATGCAGAAGGTCTCAGCTTCAACCCCTGGCATCTCCAGTTAAAAGAATCATGTGGTAAGTGATGTGAAACAACTTGACCTGAGAAGCCTGGAGAGCCATTATTAGCCAGAGTAGTCAATATTGACCTTGATAGGCCTATTGTCTGATTCACTGTAAACAGCTTCACGTTAAACTGTTTTAGTTGCCTGAGTTATGTATTGCTTTCTGATGTGGAATGTAGCATCTTGTTAAGAGAAAACAAGTACTCCACAGTGCAGTCGTAAATAGAGTTTACGAAGGGTGTCGCTCTGTTTAGGATTAACTGTTCATGTTTTAGTTGGTCTGGAGTTTGCTCTGGAGACATTTTGCACAGAGATTAAAAATGCATAGCCTGTGTCATGAGAAAGTAATGGAGGAACTAATCCTTAACTGGGGCAAATAAATAAAGAAGCCAGGGACCCATGAGAACCTGGGACGGTCGGATTGGGGAATTCCTGGAGATTTGGGGGTGGAGCCTGGGAAGGGCAGAGTGTGGGAAGGGGAGGGACCTCAGCAAGGTATGATGCCATAGTATACCCTCCAATTAAGCCATTTTCTCCAGGGGAACTGATCTCTGCACTAGAGATGTAAAATTTCTGGAAATTTTGAAGCTCGGAAAAAAACCCGTTTTTTTCCCGGTTTTTTTTGGGGGGGAAACGGAAATTTTTGGAAAAATTGAAAAAAATGCTACATTAGCATTTCTTTTGTCTTTTCTAGTTTGAAAGTCATTCTGTTACCCCACCCAGCGGTTCGAAAGCAGACGTAACATCCATGCAAGTAGATAAATGGGTACCCACCCTTAGAAGGGTGGGGGGCACCCTCCTCTGGCGAGGCGTGTGGAGGCGACGGCAATAGCGACGGAGACGGCGGCGATGGCGGAGTACCGGCAGTGGAAGCAAGGCAGCATGGTGACGCGGCGGCAGCGAGTGGTGAGCAGCAGGCCGGAAGGAGAGATCCCTGGTGGCTGGCAGCGGGAACAACAGGCGACTGTCGTACTGCAGGAGGCACGTGGTGACGTCACCCGAGGGCGCGGCGGAGCCAAAGGGACATAGCCGGGACCTGAGGAGGACGCCGCCGGTGCGCCGGATTGCAAAAATGCGCCAGAAGAACAACAGCTCGATGCCGCCGGGAAGGAAGCCAGCCAGACCAGAATAAAGAGACATCTACCTCCACCTGGGGTGCCGGTAGGCTGTCCCATTCCCCGTGGAAAAAATGTGGCCTTAGTTAGAGTTAAAATTGTGATTAGCACCCTTCATGTAAACCGCCCAGAGACCCCTACGGGGGCTAGGGCAGTATATCAAGTTGAATAAATAAATAAATAAATAATAAAATATGACTATGGACATTTTTACTTGGCATGAAATTATCACAACTAGCATATTAAAAATATAGTGTATCCAAACAATTATTACAAAATACCCACCCACATGCAAAAACAAAACTGAAACTTTTTTATTTTCTTCTGACAATCGCACCTCCTAAAGGAAGAAATGCATCTTGTTCTTGCATTGGAGAGTTCAGTTTGTAACCTAGGACTTGCTTGTCCTCAGTGCACAGAAATTACATCAATCTGATACCATATATATATATTTTAGAAATGATTTGGAAAATATTTGAACACCTGGTCTTAAAATATTTTATTCATCATGTTAAAATAAAATGCTCCATAATCAATTCTTTTTCTTTTCTTTTTTCAATTTTTCCAATTTTTTGGAAAAAAACAAAAAGGCTTCAGGAAAAAAATGGGGGGGAAACGTTTTTTTACCGAATTTTCCCAGTTTTTTTCTGAGCCTTCACATCTCTACTCTGCACAGACTCTAATCTGGGAGAACCGGGTTTCATTCCCCACTCCTCCACTTGCACCTGGCAGGATGATTGTGGGAAAGCCATAGTTCTGGCAGAGGTGTTCTTGAAAAAGAGCAGTTTCTGTCAGGGCTCTCTCAGCTCCACCTACCTCACAGGGTGTCTGTTGTGGGGAGGGGAAGGAAAAGGAGTTCGTAAGCCGCTCTAAGACACCTTTGGGTAGTGAAGGGCGGGGTAGAAATCCAATGTCTTCTTCTCTGTGATCTGGAGAGCAATTATAATTCTGCGAGATCTCCAGGCCCCTCCTGGAGGCTAGCAAACATGTGTGATAGTGAACAGCAAACTCATCCTGATGGCTATTCCTCTGCCTCACACTATATCTCAGCCATTCCCCGCCCCTTGGCCCCACAGTTTAATCGCTTTCCCAGCTCCCTTCCTTCACATCTACCTTTCTAAGGTCCCCCATCTCATCTGACACTTCTTTCCCTCTTTCCTCTCTCAGATTTACAGAAACCTCCCTCCCTTCTGAACCTGGTCTCGCCACGCAGGTTTTAAATGAGTGCTCTGAGGCCAGTTTGAGAATTCAGTATATAGATGCCAGGAGTATGAATAATGGCAGCAATCTGTGTTGACTCCACTGATTAAACAAAAACACGATTAGAGAACAAACATATCACTATATTTCACTGCTTATGAGGGCATGTATGGATGGTGCCTGTGCCTACTCAAGAAAGGTAGGGTGTTTAACAGACTGGGTCCACACCACCCTTCAGAAACAAAGACTACTATAGGAGAAACTATACATCGCACAGAGCCTTCTGATTAGTATCAGCCTTGCCCAAGATGGCCTTTGATTTCTGAATTCTTGTACTACACCATCTGCATGTTTCACAGCCTTCGCTCTGCCACCATATACGTCATGTCTCTCTTTGCAACAGAAATGGAGACCTGCAGCCCACAAACCAGAGAACACAGACCCAACTTAGAAGTCCTTAAATAACAACTTGACCCTTAAACACTGACTTGATTCATGTTAAGTTCTCCTGTGAACTTTCCCCTGTAATATAATCTGCAATAGCTATCACTGGAAAGTTTACGATGCTTTTTATTGAAAAAGAAAGCAAATTAAATCATTTAATAGATCATGACATTGCTGACTGCAGGAAATATTGCCAGGAGAATAAACTGGCTTAACAGACCTCATTTTTCATCCACTGCTCATTATTTTTACTGCTTCTGCTTGAGGTGGGGTGGGGTGGGGGGAGAAAAGCACTTCCATCCTCTACTGCTAATTTGCTGCTTGTGTTGAGATCCTCAAATTATTGAACGCTTACAGCAACAGAAATATTTTTAAGCACACTTAAACATCTACAGACACAGCCTCCTACTAAGTCTTTGGGCATCACAGCCTCCCACTAAGTGTTTGGGCATCAGAGTCCACCACGGCTAGTTAAATGTGCCAACTCCTACTCATGAATGCACCTCAACCAGTCAGCTGAGGTATAAAGTTATCAGGAAAGCAAGAGGGCTGCACCAGTCACCAAGAGGACAGAAGGCAGGGCCAAATGCCGATGGTGCATTGGGAAGTGGAAGCTTCAGGGGCATTTTTAGTATCCATATAATAAATGTTCCCTTTCCCACTGCACCACTGGCATTTGGACTGACCTTCTTTCACCTCTCCAAAGGCAAAAGTGTGCATGCTGGGTGGTGGAACTTTTTTGCGCCAGTGGATAAACTGGTAGAAAAATCTTTGGCTAGAAACAAATGTATGTATGTTCATATGCATATACTCCTATACATGTATATGGTATTATGGTATATTCTTCAACTACCTTACCCTTCATAACAGAGCTGTCAGGCAAGCATATCAACAATTCTTTTCATTTTAGCAAAGGGGTTCTTCAGTTCAACAGGTCATGTTAACAAATCAGATGTTGTTTCAAGCCCAGCACTCTAGCCTTTCCCTACTCTCTCCCTCCCATCTCCAACTGAGGGAACACTTCTTACTATCTTTAAACCCCTAAAACCCTGTGGGGTCAGAATACTTATGGGCCACCTTCTCTCATGTCCCTAGACCATCAGGTAATAGCTTCAGGAGAGCCGTGTGCCCACCGAATACTGAAGGAGATCTTTCTCTGTGCTGGAACCCCATTTACAAGCCTCCATGTGAAAGTTAACCTGGTGTCTAATCAGTATGTGGTTGATCCCCCCCCCCGGTGCTAGGTTCTGTTTATTTACTTGCTTTAAAAATTCCCTTTTCCTGTTCTCAAGTTGTCTTTTATTATTTTAAAATGGCCAGTTTGATTCCAGGTTAAGCTTTATTTGATTTAATGGCTGTTTGTTGAAATAGTGTCTGAGTTTATTCATGATTTTATCCTGCATTAAATTTATTGTGTTTGTGATCGTGGAAGCAACTTCATGAATCCTATGAGTTAAAAACAGTGTGTGTATATTAAGGAAATAAATTAAACCCCCCTCCAGCCAACAGGGAACAACAGGGAAATTGCCTCCCAATTCAGGCTCCCCGCAGCAAAACGGACAGAAGTGGGTGAACAAGGGAGTGATCTAGAACAGGACAGCAAGACTGCCAAGATAGAACCCATGCTTGTGAGCTTACAGCTCTGTGAACACACTGTGAGTACACTTTTTGTAATCTATAGGGGTGGTAGTAGATCACTCTTGTGGCATCTTAAGGCCCAATTCATTTATTGTGGCATACGCTGCCATGGGCCAGCATGCACTTCATAGCATCAGGTAGGCACCCACATCGGTTTGCTGTAGAAGAGCAACATTCGAACCCAGTAGCACCACAGACACCAACAAGATTTCCAGGGTATAAACTTTACAGAGTCAAATCTCCCTTCATCAGATTGCACCACAGCAGATGTGACTGGCCAACGAAAGCTCATTAATGTGACAGCAAAATCAAATAATTTCAGAATGTAATCAAAAACTTTGGCCTAAAAACCCCCCAAATCCTAAGCCCCTCACCCCTATTTTCTCCAGATGAACTGATCTGTACCCTGGAAATCAGTTGTAATAGCAGGAGATTTCCAGCCACCACCTGAAGGTGGCAACACTATTTACAAATAGTGGTTAACTTTCCAGTCCTTCCAAAGGCACTCCCAATTAGCCCAAAGACCTCTCCATCCTCAAAGGAGAGTCCAGTTACTAGCAGAGCTCTGCGTTCAACAATTCTAACCAAGGGCAGAATTCAGTATTCTGAGAACCTGAGTTGTTGTATCCTCTGATGACAGAGGGAGGATTGAAGATGGAGGGGACTCACTGGGTCTTCCTCAAGAAGTGAGGCCTCTTTGAAGCCTTTTAGAGTTGAAGCTTCAGACAGGTAGTGTACATAGAGCTTTATAGTCCCAAAGGACAAAGGTTTATTAACAGCTAACATCTGAAAGAGAAACTAAGGAATACACTTCCAATCTTTAAAAAATGTTTATATGTCAGTGGCTTTATGCAGTCTCACGGGCATTTATTTGACTGGACAAGATATTAGATTTCTCCAGGAAGCCTATGTTACCATGGCTGCATTCGGCTGTTACGAACAAACCAAGGTTTGTTTATGACAAGAATGAGCTTGAGAAGTCTTCCTTCAAGCTCCCAACTCTCCCGTGGTTTAGAATCCTGATCTGTAGGCAAGAAATAAGCCACCTGTTAAAAGGGCCTAATTCAAATATCGCAAGAAATTGCAGTTTATTACCAACCAGGATGTTTCAATTACAGCATGTGGGGTACGTGTGGGACATGATCCAGAAGACCTCCTTGCTTGTTGGTATCACGAAAAAGGTACAGCGACATCTGAATGCAGCCCAAAGTTGTGTATGGAATTGATGTCTACCTGAACATGGGTATATTATCTAGGATCCAGCATTAACTGGAAATTTTCATCCCTAAAAACCAATTCAGAAATTATTTTCTGGAACCGTGAATTTTGTAGAACTATTAGAAAGCTATGGACCCTTTCCTTACGTCGCCCTTTAGTACCATCATTAATATGACAACATTACAGTAGGACTGCCCTCCCCCTGGTAAGGGCAGGGGTTCCCCCGATTTTGGGGGCTCCAATCCACTACCGGCCAGCTGGCCGACTGGGAAGCCCCACCCCCGAACAACCCCTCCCACGTTGGTGTCGTAATGACATCACCCAGTAGTGACGTCATTGTGTTGCCAGTGTTGGGGGTGACACTCTAGTTTTTGCCCAAAGGCTAGAGTGTCACCCCCCGACATCAGCAACATAATGACATCACTACTGGGTGACATCATCACAATGGAGACAGAAGATCCCGATGAGGACCTGGGAGCCCCCCGCCAGACTAGAGGTAGGAACGCAACTTTAAATCACAGAGATACATGCTACAGATTCCAAAAGGTTTTCCATGTCAGAAGAATACAGTGTCAGGGCCCTGCTCAATTTCTCATCCAGACCCTCCATCAGCAAGCATTAGAATGATGCAAATAGAAAATATGCAAATGGTCTTAATTTGCATATTCTCTACAGGGAAACAGGAGTCATATTTTCCTAGCTTCTAAAGAACTGTATTGTTTTTAACCCTGGTGTATGCATACTTCCGGGTGTTGATATTGTGCATGCTCTTCGTTTCAGAAAGAAATCCCCACGCTGAGAGAGAACCCAGTTACTACTTGCCACAGAACTTAGCCAAATATGTTTAGACACACCCATCTCTATAACACACACCAAGGAAATACTTAGAACCTAGCAGCTAAACCCAACTGTTCTAGCTCTTTATCAATTCACATCAACGTAGCGGTGTCAACTTTTTCAGTGGGTGGTGGTGGAATAAGCTAGAAGCCACCCCCTTCAAGTTAATGACCATAACCAATTATATGCTCAATCGCATCTATCCACTGCAATCAAAATATTTTAAAAGCTACTATCTACAACTGCCTGCAACATTCCACATGTAATTGTCTGGGGTGTTTCCAAGTGGATTACTGAGCTGCGAGAAGCATCTCTGGCAGTCCTGTGCCAGTATTTCTCAAAGACTGAAAGCAGCACTTTCAGGCCCAGCAAGTTTTGTTTACCAGCCAATGGGCGACTAGCACCCTTTCCGGCTTCATACTTGCACACCAAGTAAAGCCATCCCTTCAGCTATCAAGCTTCACAATTTATGGAACTGAAAAATATGCAATAGCCGGCAACACAAAAATTTTTTTTATTATTTTTGGCAAGTATCACGTACCATTTGTTTCAGCCATCTCTGAGAGAGTAGTACGTGTATCAATGCGAATTACAAGCAGCAGCTGGTGGAAGAACTAACCTGGAATCATTTTTGTTAAGGCCTCCTCTGTGCACATATTATTGACCATGGGGTGGCTCCAAGGAATCATGGGCGGGAGGGGGGAAAATAGCTATTGTGGTTCCACAGATGTTTGCACAAGATGATATGCAAGAATTCACACAGTACCATTACATTGCCTTGTATAATTTTTAATCCCACCCTTCTTCCGAGGAGCTCGGGGCAACACACAAACCTTCAGTTTGGCTCTCACAACCTCAGCATGAGGCAAGTTAGGCTGAGAGAGAGTGACTGGCCCAAGATCACCCCAACGAGCTTCGTGACAGAGTAAGGATTTGAACCCAGGCTCCAAAGACAGCTCTAGTTGGCGCTGTAAAAGTTCTTACATCTCTGCTGGGGGCATGATAATGAGCAATAAGGTGTATCTGTGGATTAAGTTTCACTTTTGGGGTTTGGTATCAGATGATACCAAGGTGTTAAAACAGCTTATCCGTAAGTGGGAGATGATTTGCACATGTGGAAGGGTACTGTAAAATCCAACCCAATATTTTCACACTGCTTAATCTAAATGCTCAGAGCAGTTATCTTTTTTCTCTCATGGACCCTTTGGAGACTGGACACAGAGAAGGAATGCTTTTCATAGGTAAGCCTGGGAGAAGAAGAAAGATGCCCCAGGAAAGAGTCCACTCACTTGATTAAATCCTGTATTACCTCCCACCCACTCCCCATCAATGGAGCTTACCTGGGGAAGCCATGTGGTGGGAAAATGGAAATTTCTATTAAGAGAAGGGTTTGTATGTGAATAAGTGAAACTAACAGCACTTTGTTCTTATTTCTTCCCCTTTTACCTCTTTTTTTAAAAATTGAAAATCCGCACATTTGCATTCCCTTCCGCCTTTTCTCTTCCTCCCTGTATAACTAAAGTTACTGTTGTACACATGCTCACTGCGGTTAAAAAAGGGGGGGGGGATTAGAAGGGAAAAAGTGAAATTTCTGCATGAAATGAAACCGAAGACTAATTATGATTCCCTCGTTGAATCCAATTAACTTCTCCCGCAGCTATTAAACGGAGCAGTTCACTGTGATCTTGTTTGGAACTTTTTACTGTGCTGAAAAAACACTGATAGCTGGTAAATGGCATGATCTTTTGGGTCCTTCTGGAATGGACGGTGTGTAAAACGGGTGAAGTCGCCAAAGCTTCTGAGCTTACTCACTATGAGCTGGTGAGAGAACAACCCAGACAGCATACTGAATGCGTTTTGAAAGGGTGGGGTCTTTATCGGTTAATATGAAAAGGGCCATCGGTGCAACCTGGCAGGGAAGCCCTCCATCCACAGAAAGACTGCACCCAACTGCAAGATCTGTCTCAGTGCCATCCTAAACAGAATTATACCCTTCGACATCCATCGAAGTCAACAAGGCTTAACTCTGCTTTCAATTGCACCGTGCACCTCAGTCACTGAGAGTCCATCTTGCTTTCTCCTTGTCTGTATAGCCCTGTGCTGGTTCTGGTTACTTGCTGTTCTGTCCTAAACAGAATTATATCCTCTTCTGTCCACTGAAGTCAATGGGCTTAGAGGAGCAGAACACTGCTTAGGATGTCACTGTTTGTTGCTCAAGAGACTGACAAAACAGCGGGAAACAGTCTGCATATTTGTATATATTATTTAGAGTTCAACGGTAACTACAAAAAGGGTATAAGTGCATATAGTAGTTTTGGAGTGCTGCCACTGTTTCCAGTTAAGTATGTGATTATTTCTCTTTGTAAATACATGTAATTTTAAATACATTTCTAAAGCAGGCAGTTGTCCAGCCCAAATGTTTTGCAGGTGAAGGGTGGAGTGAGAGCCTCAGATGAAACTCCTCCGTGAAGCCATTCCATGTAGACATGAACATGAATCTAAGATTTAGCTCAAGCTGTGTGAATGAAGCAGAATGGACTAGAGATGTGAAGGCCCAGGAAAAACCGGAAAAATTCGGGGGAAAACCGTTTTTTTCCCCCGTTTTTTTCCTGAAGCCTTTTTTGTTTTTTCCCAAAAAATTGGAAAAATTGAAAAAAGAAAAGAAAAGAAAATTTTTTGATTATGGAACATTTTATTTTAACATGATGAATAAAATATTTTAAGACAAGGTGTTCAAAAATTTTCCAAATCATATATATATATATATATATGGTATCAGATTGATCTAATTTCTGTGCACTGAGGACAAGCAAGTCCTAGGTTACAAACTGAACTCTCCAATGCAAGAACAAGATGCATTTCTTCCTTTAGGAGGTGCTATTGTCACGAGAAAAGAAAAAGGTTTCAGTTTTGTTTTTGCATGTGGGCGGGTATTCTGTTTGTAATAACTGTTTGGATACACTATATTTTTAATATGCTAGTTGTGATAATTTCATGCCAAGTAAAAATGTCCATAGTCATATTTTATGTTCCTAAAGTAACAGAATGACTTTCAATCTAGAAAAGACAAAAGAAGTGCTAATGTAGCATTTTTTTCAATTTTTCTGAAAATTTCCGTTTCCCCCCTAAAAAAACTGGAAAAACCCGGGGTTTTTTCCGAGCTTCAACATTTCCAGAAATTTTACATCTCTAGAACGGACACATATGAAGGACCAGCACAGATTCCAACACATGACACTTCCAGTTCAAGATTTCCTCATGTGTGAAACACTGCCCTGTTCTGGCTGCACTGGAAATAAGCGCACCAGGCTTTGAATGAACTGCAGTTAGTATGGGCAAGCTTGCGGAACCATGCAAAGTAAATCACAACACTACATTACCCACCTATCTAGCTAGCTCTTCTTTTCTCCCAATCTTCCCTCCAAGGAGCTCAGAGCAGCCTATTTGGTTCTCCCCATTCTGTCTTCACAACCTCCTCACATAGGTTAGGCACAGCAAGAAAGAATGAGCCAGTGACCTTCCTGGCAGAGCAGGGACTTGAACCCAGGTCTTTTAAAATTTAGTCGAAACAGTCTAACCACTACATCATAATAGCTCTCCTGAATCCCAATTTTGCCTGGTTTAGTGAATGCATAGCTGTTTCAAAGCACAAGTACAGGGACGCAACAGCGCAAGCTCTAAGACTATCTCAGTGGTCCTCCATACATACTCAGCAACAACACAGCAGACTTTCCAATGCAACCGAGCGCTAACATCACACGCATAGATTTTCAGAGCCAGACTCTTCTAGGTTCACGCTTACCTGATCACATCCTGCGTGTACCAGTTCCTGTAGCATCTGTCTGTTCACTTCCATGGTGGCAGAGGTGGTGTCCAACTCATTAGCAAAGGGCAGCAAAGAATACCTGATTTCTCGCAGAGCTTTCTGGTAAGGTCCGAACTTGGCTCCTGGTCTCATCTGCTGCTGCCTGGCACCATCCTTCCCTACTAGAACTTTAGGATCCAGAGAGCTTTCGCTGCCCGATCCGACGGGTAATCCTTGACTGGAAGATTTGGTGGGCTGTTTCAAACCTTCTCGAATCTCCTGCAATCTCTGCCGGCTGTTTCCAGAGTAAGTGGTGGCAGGAAAAGTCTTTGGCCTCATGTTTAATCCAGCTTTGTTTCAGCATAAAATACCAACTTCTTTTGCATACGATCAAGGGGTCAGGGGGACATTCAATGCCGTTTGTCTCTTGAGGGTATCAGTTTGCTGCAAAACATAATCCTTCGATGATCCAGTCTAGACTGCAAACCCCCCTGGGGCAAAAAGTGCGCTACACACTTATATGTTCTGTAGAGTGCCCAGCACACTGAAGATACTACACAAACTTAAATAGCGGTTACTGTTGTCACTCTTCTTCAGCTCACGGGTTTTGTGGTTCCTAAACACAGGGGAAAACCCTGAAACTTCATCTTGCTGTTTTGCCAATGTCTGAAAGGGGAAAAAAAGCACACAGATCGTCACGCCATTCTTCTTTGTTTACTTTAAAAAGGCTTGCTTCTTAAAACATGTCAATGCAAGGGCCAGGTGTGGTGTACTGTTACTACGACTTCGTTACATTTACTTATTGCGACAAACACAACACAGAAATGCATCAGTGTTACAACAGTCCAACAAGTTTCATACAAAATCCGTCCAATAATAAACTAAACATTTAAAAGATTTCCCTGAACATGAAGATGGTCTTAACCTTCTTCCTTAAATCAAGTATCATTAGGCGTCACTTGGTGAGAGTTCTATAAAACTGGGTTGGGGGGGAGGAGGAGAAGAAGAAGAGATTGGATTTATACCCCACCCTTCACTCGGAGTCTCAGAGTGGCTTACAATCTCCTTCCCTTCCTCTCTCCATAACAGACATCCTGTGAGGTAGGTGGGGCTGAGAGACCTCTTTGAGAACTGCACTTGAGAGAACAGTGGCTTGCCCGAGGTAACCCAGCAGCTGCATGTACAGGAGTCGGGAATCAACCTGGTTCTCCTCGATTGGAGTCCACGCTCCTAAACACTACACCAAACTGGCTCTAATTAGTGGGCAGAGTATCGGACCTAGACTAGATAAAGGTAAAGGTTCCCTTGCTCGAAAGCCAGTCGAATCCGACTCTAGGGTTGCGGTGCTCATCTCTGTTTCAAAGCCGAAGAGCCAGCGCTGTCCGAAGACATTTCCGTGGTCATGTGGCCGGCATGACTAAACACCAAGGCGCACGGAACGCTGTTACCTTCCCACCGAAGTGGTCCCTATTTATCTACTTGCAATTTCTTGCTTTCGAACTGCTAGGTTGGCAGGAGCTGGAACTAGAGACAGGAGCTCACCCTGTCTTGCGGCACCCGGGTCTTGGACCGCTAAACTACTGACCTTTTACAGCCTGCAGTTCAGCGTCTTAACCACTTGAGCCACCGCAGCTCCCTAGACTAGATAAACCAGGGTTCAAATGCCCCCTTTGCCATCAAACTTATACTAGACACTCCCATGCAAATCACTCTCCATCAGACTAACTTGATCTCACAGAGTCAAAAAGAGGGTGAACACGGGATCCCACAGCCACCTCTCCGGAGGAATAGTGAGACTGTCCAATAAACAGCAGGAACTAAAGAGCATCCCTTAAGCAGCAGCAGCAGAGCTACTAGAATAGAACCACTACGTTTAAAAGGTCACTAAAACAGGTTCTATCATCTAGAAGGGTTTTCCAACATTATGGCTGGTTGAACAAGTGAGGGGAGAGGGGGCCTCCCTCTTCTGCGAACAGCAAACAGAACTGAGTGGAAAAGCCATGGCACCATTCCAACACTGCACTGAATTATTATTGTTAATGTGGCCAGGAGGCTGTACTGATGTCACAACCCAGAGCAAGGCAACTGTGCTGGTGGAGGTATGCTAGCCAAGACTTTGCTCAAGCCAAAAGGCAGGCAGGGAATTCCTATCTGCAGCAAGCATCATTCCCCCACCCTGCTTAACTTCCAAGATCTGCCATGATTGGGCTAGCCTGGACTATCCAAGATAGCCCAGACCGTGGAAGCTAAGGAGGGTCGCAACGCTGAGGCAATCCAGGAGATGGCCAACCACCTCTGAACTTCTCTTGCCTTGAAAACCCTATGGGGTTGCAAATGGGGGGGGGGGAGAAGGCTGTGCCTCACACCAACGATGCTGCACATAGACATAATCTAGCCCTGACAGAGACAGCAAACCACAAAGGGAAGGAGCCAGAGAAAGGATGATCCTTGAGCAAGACACACACCGAATAAAAGGAGACAGCAGAGCAAATACCAGACTGCCATAAACCACAGAATGCTGACGGGCAAAAGAGCAAGGTTGAAGGTACAGTTGCAGCTGTCTGCAGGCATTCAGAGGATCAAGCTGTCAGGTGGAGAGATCTGGGCCCAAGGCCACCCAGTGGGTCCATGAACGGGTGTCAATACTGGGGACCCCAATTCCAAGCCTGGGTCTTTATCCAGCCTGGGCCTCTTAGCCATGTTCCCGGGGTGGGGTGGGGGGAACCAAATGGAGCTACAAACTAGTAAGTGACATGTTTTGAGTGTTTCCGTTCTCTTGGGCAATTCCCGTTCATTTTAACACGCGTTTTACACAGGACAATTACCCATTGTTAAGATTCTTACCTCCAGATCTTAAGTAAATTTACAGACATCCTGCCCATTCTGGCGGAATTAACTTCCATGTACCTGCGCTTGGGAGCCAGAGCAAATGAATTTCACTTTTAAAAAGAAATTAAAAACTCAACCCTTAGAAAAAAGGAGGGGAGTGTATGCATATATTATATAGATAAAAACTCAAGTTGAGGGCAAGGCTTCCATCAGCTCAAAGATTACAGTACACACAGCTGGTGCAAACGGTCCACATTCCTCTGGCGAAGAGCCCAACCCTGCAGGATCAGCAGGGTAGGCAGGATGGAGCTATTCACTTTCTGGAACCTTTAGGGAAATGCACAGGCTTCAAGCTAGTGCCAAGGAGGTGCCACCATGTAACAGGCGACAGCATACCAATCAGAAGAGACGACCCTTACGCTCAAGATCTATGCCAGATTCCGAAAGGAAAACCTAGCACCGATAGCCAAAACGACCCCTTTCCAATTTTACATTTGCAAATTGCATTCGACCTTCTCTCTCTCTCTCTCTCTCTCTCTCTCTCTCTTTTACAAAACATCATTGCCCACATTAAAGCAGGGGATGCATCAACACGTGCAATTTTAAATCCTCTTCTATCCACTTTCCATTTACTTGTTTGGTAATTTTTCAGAGAAATTTCCTCTCTTTGTGTCCCCTTAGTTCTTTTACCTTACACAATAGACTTTTTAGGCTCTAAGTGCAAAACCTACGGTGGCTAACATACAGCTTGCTAGGTACGTCCTTCCCCTCTGTCTGCTGCCCAGAAGTCCTAAGAATTGCAGACTGCACAAAGGAAGTCAAGATATAGCAGCCACAACAATGGTGTGTGTGTGTGTGTGTGTGTGTGTGTGAAATGCTGTCAAGCAGCAGCCAAATTATGGTGACCCCCCCCTTTAGGATTTTCCAGGGAAGAGAGGAACAGAAGTGGTTTGCCACTGCCTGCTCCTGTGCAGCAACCCTGGACTTCTTTGGTGGTCTCCCATCCAAGTACTAACCAGAGTCAGCCCTGCTTAGCTTCCAAAAGTTGACAAGATCAGGTGAGACTGGGCCACCCAGGTCAGGGCAATAATGTTATTATCATACTGTAATTCCATGTTGTCAGCCATGAAAGAGATGCCTCCTACACATGTGCGCTAAGACCAGGATCCAGTGACGGAGTTGCATGTGTATGAGAACTCTGCATACAGTCTGCAAAGAGGCATATGTGCTTGTGGGGGAGTCTCTCTCTCTCTCTCTCACACACACACAAAGCACCACAAACACACAACTAGAGGTGTGTGTGTGTGTGTGTGTGTGTGTGTGAAATGCTGTCAAGCAGCAGCCAAATTATGGTGACCCCCCCCTTTAGGATTTTCCAGGGAAGAGAGGAACAGAAGTGGTTTGCCGCGGCCTGCTCCTGTGCAGCAACCCTGGACTTCTTTGGTGGTCTCCCATCCAAGTACTAACCAGAGTCAGCCCTGCTTAGCTTCCAAAAGTTGACAAGATCAGGTGAGACTGGGCCACCCAGGTCAGGGCAATAATGTTATTATCATACTGTAATTCCATGTTGTCAGCCATGAAAGAGATGCCTCCTACACATGTGCGCTAAGACCAGGATCCAGTGACGGAGTTGCATGTGTATGAGAACTCTGCATACAGTCTGCAAAGAGGCATATGTGCTTGTGGGGGAGTCTCTCTCTCTCTCTCTCACACACACACAAAGCACCACAAACACACAACTAGAGCTTAACTTGTACACATCACTGCAGCAGCATTTCCATTGTTGTCAGCCATGAAAGAGATGCCTCCTACACATGTGCGCTAAGACCAGGATCCAGTGACGGAGTTGCACGTGTATGAGAACTCTGCATACAGTCTGCAAAGAGGCATATGTGCTTGTGGGGGAGTCTCTCTCTCACACACACATACAAGCACCACAAACACACAACTGGAGCTTTGCTTGTACACATCACTGCAGCAGCATTTCCTGCTTTGTCAGCAGAAATGTCTGTTTAACGAGCAGGTGGGAGAACAACTGCAGTAAAAAAAACCTATTGCAAGGGCACCAAAACTTCTTTCCCCATTTTCAATGCAAGTAAGACAAAAAACTAATATTTCTGATACTGTATTTGTAAGCTATCTTAGCTTCAGTGTTCCCTCTAAGCTGAGTTAATGTGAGCTCGCTCAGAGTTTTTTAGCCTCCGGCTCACAGATTCTTGTCTTAGCTCAGGAAGGAGGGCTCCAGAGCAAACTAATTCACGCAGCAGCCAAATTGCTCGCTCACAACTTTAATGCCAGGAGCTCACCAAGTAGAATTTTTGCTCACAGGACTCCACAGCTTAGAGGGAGCCTTGCTTAGCTTCCGGAGCACCTCACAGTTACTAAACCCCCCCCCACACAAGGCAATTAATACAAATGTTCCGCGGGGGGGGGGGGGGCTCTGAAGCTCCATCTACACATTTGCTGGAGAACAACAGGAGGACTTTGTATCACACAGATGATGGGAGTTTTGTGCTCTCTCTCACACACACCAGCTCTTTTCTGTTTATGACCACAGTACACAGGGAGTAGCCCCTTTAGCCACCCTATGCACACATGCTGTTTTCACATCCGCAACTTGCCCCACAAAGCCGCTATATGCTCCACTGTAAAAAAACAACAAACATGTTACCTATGCTCAAGTTTCACAATAGCATCTCAAGGGTGTGGTTTGAGGACATGAAAATAGGAGGGGGCCGGAGCCACGTCTCCCTGCATGATGTTATTGAAAACTATGACAGAGGACACCCTGGCCGCTTCCAAATGGACACAGATGGCAGGAAACAGAAAGAACACACACACACCACACCCCTCAGGATAACGACGTCAACCAAGATCTTCATCCAAAACACAATTCACTCCTCTCTTCCATTCTTCTGAAGACTGTATTTAACAACAGTCCTTTCAAGCTGGGAAAATGTGGTTCTGGTACAGCTACTGGAACGAAGGCCCAGTTCACAGGGGCAACCCCCCCCCCCAACAGTATTGTTCAATGCAAATGCTTGGAGGCTACTCAGCAGGGGACGGTGTGGAGGAGCCTCAACATTCAAAGGAGCCTCACCATTGGGGGAAGGGCTGTGGCTCAGCAAGCCTATCAATGTGTTTTTATGGAATATGAACTGTGCAAAGGGACTGTATAATATGGAGACCTGGGAATACCTGTTGAGACTGCACACCTGAAAGAGGGACACCTTCCTTTAGTGTTGCTGCTACAGAGATAGTCCAGAGTCACCAGCCATCTTACCTGCTGTGAGATGAAGCAGTTCCATAAGCCAGCACAAAGCCTCAGACGCCATGCCATGGAAAATCATGAGGACAGAGAACTCCAGACGCCATTAGGAGTTTCTTCCAGCACATGTAGGCAACCTCTCTTCCCCCCCTCCTCTTCCAGCTACCTACAAATCTAATCAAGAGACAATAGCCCTAGCCTGATGACTCATTCAGCCTTCCTGATCCAATCATCCTTCATCCAGGTGCCAGTTCCCAGATCAAGTTCCTAGCTCTCAATATTTGACCACTCCTTAATCGCCCTCCCCTCTTCCAGCCAGCCAATAGTATGTTTTATGGGACGGACTTACAGGTAATGTCACAGGGGGATGTGGCCCGCCTAGCCAGCCTCCCCACACCACGTTATAAAAGATACTGCCCGACCACATGGACTCTCTCTTTTACCCTCTCCACGACCCCTATCGAAGCTTTGACCCTCTTATGTCCAGCTTGCTATCCACATACCCTACCTCCATCTTTAAACTTTAGATCTGCAGCTAGAGTCCACGTGGTTCTGCTGGTTCAGAGCACGTGTTCCCCATTTTATATTTCTAAACCCCTCCATTCTTCCATTGGAACGGCTCAACTAATGAAGACAGATAAATATTGCCCAACCAACGAATATCCTGCTAAAGCAACTGTGTTAAGGATCTACCTTTATTTCCTAGCATATATATAAATGTGTGTGTGTTTGTGTATTGCTGAATGATATATACCTTCCAGTAAAGAGACATTATATTTCACTACATCCAGTCTCTGTGTCTGTTCAGATACTTACAGCAAGGGTGGCACTTCTGTATACACTGGTGAGAACCCGAATTTGCCTACTGCCCATTAATAATCATAACTTTACCTATACTAATTAATAATTTAAGGCAATTTGGCTAACAGTAGAGCCTCTGCATGGCATGCAAAAGGTCCCAGGTTCAATCCCTGCCGTCTCCAGTTAGAAGGACTGGGTAGTGGGTGATGTGAAAGACCTTTTCACACGTGACCCTGGGGAGCCGCTGACAGTCTGAATAGACAATACTGACTTTGATGGACCAAGGGTCTGATTCAGTATCAGGCAGTTTCATTTGTTCAGTTCTAGCAGTTCTCACTATGGCACAACAAACTGCCAAAAAGAGGGTATGGTGAAAAACCTTCAGACACAAACCTGTCTTTCAAACAGATACCACATTACTGCTCACATCAATCAGGTCTCAGCCATTTCCAGTTACTAGATTACGCAAGCTACTTCTTTCCAAGTGTTGGAAACAATTTTAAGCACCTTAGAAATATTTCTAATATATAATAAAGTCTCTTGATTCCAAGGCAAGTAGCATGTTAGGTGGTAACCGGTAACTAAATGGCGACTGTATTTTCTAAAACGAGAAAGCCACAGGCACATTAAAAAACAACACTTATATGACAAATTGCCATTTTATTAATACTGTGTCACATATTATGTGCCCTCAAGACACTTCCAATTTATGATGACCCTATGAATGAAAGACCTCCAGGCTATCCTATCACTAACAGCCTTGTTCAGGTCTTAGGAGCCAAAGGCCATTGTTTCCTTCACAGAGGCTGTGGTCACATGGGGAGGCGAGGCTATTCCCTCCGGAGGAATTTGACATGCAACAGGGAGGTCACACCTCCCTTTGTAGGTGTGGGTGCAGCCTGCCACTGTGTGATCAGACACAACTGTGGGTGAGTTGTGTTTTTTTGGCCATTTGTTTCCCATGTGCATAAACAAGGAATCACACCTCTACACTGAGGATCCCCTATGCTATGGCGTATACAACGATGCACGTACAGCGAAGGTGGGGGGGGGGGGATGGCACCAAGCTGGAATGGTCTGATCAGACCATCAAAACAGCTTGAGAGCGTGCCTGAGTGATCAGACAGGGGAAAGTCCATCCATGGCCCATCGGAACCCGTTTACTACCGGACTTTCCCCATTGTCTTTTAACTCCACTTCTGTGGCGGAGCAGCACAGGTTGCCAACGGCTGTGGGACGCTTTCCAGATGTTGCTGTCTGATCGCTCCCTTTAGATCCATCAGGCATTCGCACCTATGTCGGATCTAAAGGTGCATGTGATTGCAGCCTGAGTCAATCCATCTACTGTTAACCTAAGAACATAAGAAGAGCCCTACTAGATCAGTCCAGTGATCCACCTAGTCCAGCATCCTGTCTCACAAAGTGGCCACCCAACTCCTCTGGAAGGCCTCCTGGCTCTGGGATTCCCTCAGTTACCATGGCTAGAAGAAGAAGAAGAGATTGGATTTATACCCCGCCCTTCACTACCCAAAGGTGTCTCAGAGCGGCTTACAATAGGGTTGCCAAATCGGGCCGGGGGGATTTCCGCCGCAGGGGAATTCCGGCCCGGGGGGAACCCCGCCCCCCAAGCTGCGTCACCATATGGTTTTCCCCTCCGACGAGCTCAGCCACGCCCCCAACGTCAGCACGTCGCCCGTCACTTCCGGCGACGTGCTGCGCACACCGGAACGACATTGATGCGCGCGCACATCGGAACGACTCCCGGACCGCGGCGACGCTCCCCCGCCGCGGGGGGAAGAAGATTTGGCAACCCTAGCTTACAAACTCCTTTCCCTTCCCCTCCCCACAACAGACACCCTGGGAGGTAGGTGGGGCTGAGAGAGCTCTTGACAGAAACTGCTCTTTTTCAAGAACAGCTGTGCCAGAGCTACGGCTTGCCCAAGGTCATCCAGCCAGGTGCAAGTGGAGGAGTGGAGAATCAAACCCGGTTCTCCCAGATTAGAGTCAGCGCACTTAACCACTACACCAAACTGGCTAGTAGCCATTGATAGACTTATCCTCCATGAATCTACCTAATCCCCTTTTAAAGCTGTTTATTCCTGTGGCCATCACTACATCCTATGGCAGCGAATTCCACATTTTAACCACTCTCTGTTGGGTCTTCCTTTTTCCCTGCTGCCTTCAGCTTTTCCTAGAATTATTGTCTTTTCCAGTGAGTCTTGTCTTCTCATAATGCGACCAAAGTATGATAGCCTCAGTTTAGTCATTTTATTTTCTAGGGAGAATGCAGACTTGTTTTGATCTAGAACCCACCTATTTGACTTCTTGGCGATATATGGTATCTGATTTTTTTTTCAGTTGATTGCCCTCATCCATCAGATTATTCAGTTAATTGTTTTATACCAACTTTAATTTATTCTGAAGAATTTATTTCCAAATTAATTTACTGACAGTGAATGATTGTTTGTATCTCTAAGTCAAGATAAGCAGATATCAAATCTTGTCTGATCAATTTGAAAAGTAAGAGAAGTTACCCAACCATTTAACAGGGAATATTTAGATTACTGACAGAGACATGAGATGGATATTTTTAAGTGCCTTTTTTTCACCATGGAAAATTTCCATTCATAAAGATATGCTGTTCATAAAACTAACAACAATAAATGGATGATTATTGCTAATACAGTATTAGGAAACCCTTGAAGTTTCAAAATTGCAATTAGTTTTTCGGTGGCTTGTCCCTAGGAATTTTGTGAGAGTGCAAGGATGTTTTATTGATTTGTAAAGCTAAAATCCCTATTTCTATTCCTTTTCTCACGTAGTAGAAATAGTATTGAAATCACCAATCTGCTACAGTACTAACACGAAATGCCATGTGGTACCCCAGTGACTTCTGTGGAAGGGAGTTAAATTGTGTTGAAATTAGTGACTGGACAACACTGTCCAAAGGATATCACACACAGTTTTTTACATATGTTATAAATAGTGTGTCCACATGTTTCAGTGAACTTGGGTTTTTTTCCATGCATTTTTTTAAAAGGAGGGAAGTACACGCTATATTATCTTTAAAGTTTTATAAGTATTATTCCAATTATAATGACGTCTACATAAAATTTTGCAAACATTTAAACTGAACTTCCCTCCACCAATAAAATATTTCAGTTCAAGTATTTGTTGCTCTGGGGAAGTAAAATTAACATGGGGTACCTTTTAAAGGACTATAAGGAAGGCCGAGCGCTGAAGAATAGATTCTTTTGAACTATGGTGCTGGAGAAGACTCTTGAGAGTCCCTTGGACTGCAATCAAATCAGTCAATCCTAAAAGAAATCAACCCTGACTGTTCCCTGGAAGGCCAGATACTGAAGCTGAAGCTCAAATACTTTGGCCACCAAATGAGAAGGGAGCACTCACTGGAGAAGACCCTGATGCTGGGAAAGACTGAAGGTCAAAGAAGACAGGGACGGCAAAGGATGAGATGGACAGTGTCATAGATGCAACAAACATGAAATTGAGCAAACTTCAGAGGACGGCGGAAGACAGGAAGGCCTGGCATGATCTGGTCCATGGGGTCGCGAAGAGTCGGACTCGACTGTGCGACTGAACAACAACAACCTTTTAAAGTATTGTTTAACACACTTCACACTCCATTTGTTGACCTTATAACCTTAACATGCTGTTTAGTGTCACTTTACATATCTTGAACACCATCATGTTAGATGTTAATTTGCTGTTTATTCTCTGGCTATAAGTTTGAACCTTGCTTGCCATTCTAATGTATTTGATAAAAGCTCATACATTGGATAAACCTTTGTTGGTCTTAAAGGTGCCACTGGACTCTAAATTTGTTCTACTGCTTCAGACCAGCATGGCTGACCACCTAAATCTAATTCCATTTGGGGCATCGGAAATGTTTCCATGTAATATTTTCCTGGAATAGCAACAGCACTGATTCCAGAAGGTAAATTAATTCAATGAAATGGGAAGGAACCTTTACCTTCTAAATTTAAATGCTGAAATTTAGCCAGCTATGAGGCTATGATTTCCACTAAATTTAATCATCCTGTTAGATGGTCAGCTATAATGATCAAGCTTGAGTTCCACACAATGAAACAGCAAAACGTTTCATCTCATCAGCTGAAATTATTTCAAATCAAAATCCAGAAATGCCAGATTCGAATATCTTCACCAAACTATCCAACTTTGGTCCCTCTTCCAGCCAAGAACTCTACAGAGCTAAAATTCCTTTTATAATCAATAGCACAAAGAAACCAGATAAGCCAACTCCATGCACAAAGTAAGGCATGCAAACAACTGTTCCTCTGTGCACCAGAATCTTCTGCTCAAGAAAAGGAGGGATGAAAGAGGTAAAAAAAAGGGCCTAATGGTACATTATTGTTTGTTTTTATTGGGTATATGATACTATCAATGTGGGGCAAGCAAAATCCCAACCACAGGCAAGAGTTAGCAGGTAAGAAGCCACAGGTGGGAAACACCGTAGATAGGGAGCATGGACTGGTGAGCTGCCATCAGCTCCAAAGGTTCAGGAAAGGTTCCCTCCATTGGATCGTCTATTGCTTCTGGTTCAAAACCTAATACCAGGGCTATTTTTGGGCAGGAACGCACAGGAACGGAGTTCCGGCTGGCTCCCAAGTTGGCCACACCCAGCAGGAACTCATTAGCATAATAGGCCACACCCAACAGCAGAAACTCATTAGGATTGGCTACATTAGGGGTGTGTGGCCTAACATGCAAAGGAGTTCCTGCTACAAAAAAGCCCTGGGTTTTGACAACAAACAAGGTAAACAGAATAACAAGCAAAAGGTGGGTGTGGCTGGATAACCACACTTCTGGTAGCATGGGGGTGCGGCTTAATGTGCTAATGAGCTGTGCTGTCAGGGGTGTGGCCTAATATGCTAATGAGTTCATCCTGGGCTTTTTCTACAAAAAGAGCCCTGCCTAATACGAAACTGAAATGTGCTCCTGCAAAAAACCTGAAGATTATAATCCCCTTTGTGGGGAGGACGGGGTATAAATGTAATAATACATAAATAAATAACATTCTCTGTAATGAATGTGAAAATTATCCATGGGCTGGCTGTGCATAGATGACATATGTCTGGCAGAGATCTCATTGCAGCCCCATAACAGGTCACAAGAAGGAAAGGAAGTGAGCGTGGGATGCCACTGAGGTCCCTACTGGGCCACTGGACCCCAAATCTCATAGAAATATAGACGGAACCATCCTCCTCTGCACTGACACAAAGGATCTGGTTTGATGGAAACATAATAAGGTTCTCAAATCCTTCATTGGGCTAAGAATCCAGTTAGCCCACTGCTCCCTTCACAGCACAACACTTGTGTTGTCAAGTTCCTTTAAGAACTAGAATATAATAGGTTTCACTGTGGTTTGAGATCCAGATCTTGCAATTCCTTCCAATACTGGCAGGACCCCTGTTAGTTGTATAATAATCAATCAAGAGGGCCCTGACCTGGATAGCTGAGGCAAGCCTGATCTCATCAGATCTTGGAAGCTAAGCAGGGTCAACTCTGGCAAGTACTTGGATGGAAAACCTCCTTGGAATACCAGCAGTTGGGAAGCAAGGGCAGGCTTTATTCAGCCACCTCTCCGAATATCCTCCAGGCCCCCCAAAAGATTCAGTCACCAGAGGTCGCCATAACTTCCAGGTGCACACACAGTCAGTTACAAGAGGTCGCCATGACTTCCAGATGCATACACGCTCACACACACACACACACACACAGAAAATATAAAAAATACCCCCAAAAAATCAATCAACAGGAATATTTCTAGACCTAGCTCCCACATGCAAGAGGGAAAAAAGTGGTAATAAAGTTGGTACCATTCCAAGATGATGGTAGAATGGACCACACCACTTCAGACTGCAGGTGGCAGATTCAACTTTTGAATAAAGAAATCCAGTAGAATTCAGTCTCTTCCATCTGACTGCCATGTTGGCTTGCAGGGAATGTCTTGTGATAGGGAATAGTTCCAAAAGGTGATTGGTCACCTGCAGTGACATCCAGCCCATTTTTCTACCCCATTCTCCTCCATGTTTGAACCAGGCCATAGAATCTAACTAGATGTTAAACCTTGGATTTCAGGTACATACAACATTCATCTGACTCATATTACCTGGATCAAAAATGTCCAGGAAAACTATTTTAAGGCACATAGCTTTACTCTACTGGAAACTAAGAGAGGCCAAACATCCATCCTGCAATTTGCCACAGCGAAGATGTGTGGGTGGGCTGAAATGCCACAATTCAAACATTGTACTGTTTTCTATAGAAAGAGGCTGTTCCTATTTTGTCTCTGTTCTCCTTCCCTGGTATAAAAGTTGTGGAATCTCCATCTAGTTTTCATTTTCCCCCCTCCAGATCATGTAACGTTTAATTCCACCCCTAGCAAATTTGATAGATGAGCTGCTTGTGACACCAGTTACTCCTGCGTATAGTCACCAATGTGCTAGACATATGGAGAGAGCCGAAGATTACACAATTCTCATGAGAGGCTGGAGGAAAAGAAGAGGAAAGCAAGAGCCCAGTTGTCCCAGCATGACCTCGACATGTACAAACAAATGTAGAAACATAGGATGCAAACCATTCTCACATGTCCTCAAAGACTTCCCCATCTGACCCAGTATAACCTGTGTGCAGATGCAGCATCTGCTTCTAAGATGGAAACACTGTAAGTAGCAGAGGATCAGACACAAAACCACTACAAAGCAGAGCAAGCCAACGCCGCAAACAGATGCAGCCTCTGCCATAGAGACAAATCCATACGTATCATGGGTGGGATCCCAGGATTTGTGATGATGGTGTCAATTCTTCCATGATGTTATTCCTGGGGGTCCCCTGCCCTCAGATGCGCATGGGGGGGTTAATTTCAAATTGCTGCAAGAGGGGAAAGGGAAAGAAGCCACACTTTGCTGATGGAAATCCTTCCATTAGTGGAATTTTTTTGACAGAATCCAAGGCTCTGGATGTCAAAAGTCCCTTTTTCTGGAAACTCAGGGGACTATGGAACATGATTAACTTCTCCTATTTTTGAGTACTTTCATGCTTCTTCATAGCCCAGAATACAATTACTATTTTTTCTACAATACAGAGACAGCAATATGTTTTTACTGGACCTATTTCTGCTCACGCAACTTTATGTTATACATGTTTTCAAGAGAAATAAAGGCAAATTAGATTCTTCTGTGCATTCTGCCCAAAGAAGAGTTCCATATCAAAGCATCTGATACATCTACCAACATAAGTTCCTACAGGAAAAACAAAACAAAACAAACATAACCCTAGACATTTTGTAGATTAAAAAAAAATTCCTGTGGCACAAATAGGACAATTATTCAATAGTTTTAATTCTAGAAGAGTCGCCCTAGTGTACTACAGCACAAAAACGTTAGTCCTCTGGTACCTTAAAGAGATTTATTGCGGCACAAACTTTTCATGGGTATGAGCCTGTTCCTGATTAAGTAAAACATTCCCAAGAGTGTTTGTCTCTCTCACAAAAAGTCCTTGGCCAAAGCAAACTTCTCATGACAAGTCCCCAACCACATTAAATCTAAAAACCTACTCTTCTTCTTTTGCTCTTTTCCCTTTCACCCATGAATCAAAGACCTACATTATAATAGTGGCTGAACTTTTGCAGGCAGTTTCTCACTTCATCAGATACTAGCTCACACCACAATAAATGCATATGTTAATTCATGTCCAAAAGGTTCAACCTGGCTAGGGGCATTTCATGAGAGGCAAACACTGTCAGCCAAAATAAATAAATAAATGCAAGAATTACCTGCACCCAGAATATTCCTGGTGGATCAAATACCCAGGGTCCAAAAACCTCTGAATACCAGTGCCAAGAGGCAACATCAGGGAAGGCCTCTATGCCCCGATGTTGGCCATCCAGAGGAACTGGTTGACCACTGTGTGATGCAGGATGCTGGACTAGATGGACGATTGGTTTGATCCAGCAGGTCTCTTATGTAGGATGACCAAGTAAATGTGGGCCACTTAGGCTGCTTTTCAGCCCCTCTCCTGCTGCTGGCATTCATGTGCAAAAAACAAATGTGGTTTCTGAACCTGTTTAGGGCCAAAAAAGGAAGGTTCGTTTTCAGTTGCATTTTAACCTTCCTCTGCCTTGCAACACATGATTTTGATCTTGCGCTTGAGAGAAAATTAGTATTTGGAATCCTGTCAGAAGTCCCTTCCTGCACGTGCCCCCACCAGAGTGCTTCCTCTATGGTGTGCGCCACCACTTGTTAGCACAGGGAGCCCTGCTCAGCAGCAATCTGGAGCCAGGAAGGGCATTTTAAGATTACAGCAGTTACAGTCTGCTCAGGATGTGAACTGCTTCGTTCAGTTGGGCAAAAAAATTAGAGGGGGCATTGTGGTCGCCAACCCAAAGGCTCAGTAGGTGGGGGGGGGGACCCAGCAAAACAGGTCTTCTTCAACCGTTTCTAGATTTGGAGGCCAAAGTGTTACAGAGTAAGCCATCCCCATAAGGAGAGCGTTCTTGTAAAGCCAAATCTGTCGTCCACTATAGGTTTTTTAACAGGAGAATTACAAAAGTAGAAAAAGTAAAAGTAGACTTCAACGCCACGCAAGCTCAGTTGCAGGGGCAGAGACCAGCACCAAAGAGCGAGAAAGCCGCTTCCCTTTATTTGTTTCCCTCTAAAGCCCGGCTCTTCCCTCCGCGCTCCCTTCAAATGGCCGTCATAATTCCCCCCGGCCTCTGGCCTGAAGTTGACCTGGGGCAAAGAGGCCGCTCTCCGAGGCCAAGCGGAGAAGGAGCCAGCCAGCTCGCCTGTCACGCACTCCAAAGGTCGGGAAGGCAAAAGCGCGGAGAGGAGAGAAGGGCTGCTGGGTGGCGGCCACGGGCCTGGGACGCGGCGAGACGCCCTCAGCCCGGCACAAAGGGGCCCCGGCGAGCGGTAGGGGCGCCACTCCCCTCGGCGCAGCGCCGCTTCCACTTTCCAGGGCTGCAAAAGTTTGCTTTTCTCTCCAACCCCTTACCGCTGGGGACCCGCCAGAGGGCCGGGAGCGCCGACAGCCAGGCCGGTGCGCCCGCTCTCCCTTCCCGGGGCTTGGGCGAAGGCTCTGCCCCTTTCCCCTGAAACTGCCCACGGGAGGTGGGTTGGCTGCCCTAAGGAAGAGAGACGGGAGGCTCTGGCGGCGGCAACTCCAGGCTGCGCCGCTGGCTTGGGAGAAAGTCCGTCACTTCCCCGGAAGACAGGCCCGGGATCGGGGTGTCAGACCACCACCACCCGCACTTCCATGCCACATCCACACAATCACGCCCTGCCTGGAATAAATCCCCCCACGCGGGTTTCCTGTGCGCAGACCGGCCATGTGTGCATTGCAACCATGTGTGAATGGGATTGGGGGGGGTAACAAATCCCGGCAGAGCTCGGCGCCTCCTAATCTGGGCTCCCTCCAGAATAGCCTCCTCCGTCTTCTGCCGCGCAGCCATGCTTTTGGGGCGAAAGCCCTGGTCAGCAACCAGGAGGCCACTGTGGGAAGGGAGCGCCAGCGTCTCGCCCTCTCTGCCGGCAAGACTCCTCGCCCGCAGATTCTTCTTCTCCCCTCTTTCCACTTCTAGCTTAGCCGTGGGGCTTGGGGGCCGGCAGCGCCGATCAGGGGCCCAGCCCTAGCCCGGCCGCCTCCAACTGGCAAACCCTGCTGTAAAGCGGGGAGGGGGGAAGGTCCCCACTAGTCGCCCCACTGCCCTCAATCCAAGCCGCCCCACTGCCGGAACCAAAAAGGGCTCTTTGCAGCCGCTCCCCCCCCTCCCCGGCCTGCCTCTGTAGCCACAAAGGGGAATTTTGGCAAGGAAAGGGGGGGGAGTGAGGCACTTTGTGGTTCTTTGCCAGCGCTTCCTCCCGTCTTTTCTTGGGAACTTTCCCCGAGTCCCTTTTCCAGGAAGGAGCTGTTCTCCCCTCCCCCCCCCTTCCCGGGATATTATCCAGCAAGCCCATCGCGTGCCAAGGATTCCCCAGGGGGAAGCCCCCCCCACGCCCCGTCCGCCGTTTCCAGCGGACCCCCTCCCCTCTTTTGCAAGCCACAAAGTAGCGCTTGCAGAGGGGGGATTTTTGTTTTGTGTGCGCTGGGGAGAAAGGCGTGTGCCCACCGGGGGAAGCCCCTTGCCTCGCCCCACCCCTCCGGAGCCCTTACCTTCTGGATGCAGAGAGGAAGGGGGTTTCCCGCACGCAGCCCCCCTCTCCTGCTCTCTCTTGATGCCCAATGGGGAGTCAGGGGGCAGCCCCCGCGCTTTCCGCGCTGTGCCCGCTGCGGCTGCCACCCCCAACTCGCGGCTCCGGTTCCATTCTTCTCTTTCCCCCTCTCGGGCTCCGAATGCGGCAGGGCACAGTTGGGACATTCGCTACATTGTTAGCATTCCATTCGCGCCACGTGACCCGCGCTCCGGCGTCATTCCATCTCCCTCCCCTCGCATTCCAGCCGGGAAGGGGCGGGGCCCGCGGCATTCTACTCGTCGAGCGCGCGAAGTGGGCGGAGCCCTGGGAGGGCCCTTTAAACCCTTGTCCTGTGGCCCGCTCTCTATGGTTTGACTGGAGTCCTTGGAGGAAAGGCGGCTGGGCTTGCCTCTGAGGAGGAGGCGGCGGCTGACAGTAGATTTTGCAAAGGGAAGTGCTGCCTCCTCCACCGTTCGGAGTTCTTTTGAACGAGCTTGTTGCGACTAAGGGCGATGAGGAAGATCGCTTGGGGTGGAATAAGTTTTGCTGAGTCTTTAAGGTGCCGCTGGATTTCTGTTTTAGTTAGTGATGGCCACAGGAACAAACAGCTTTACAGGGGGATTAGATAGACTATCCTCCATTAATCTATCAGTGGCTACTTGCCATGCCTGTAGCTACCACGGGGCCTGGCCCCCTAGTGGTTTTTATGGGCCCTGCTCCCCAAGCCTCAGCTCCCCCTCCCCTTGGCGGGGAGGATGAGGGCAGTGATCTCAGAGACCGTGGCAGCAAAGTAGTCGCGAGGCTAGGCTGAGGGAGCAGTCTGGGCAGGCAGTGGGCATGAATGGTGGGGGGAGAAGCCTCCATCTCAGGTTGCCTGCCACCAGATGCTTGCTGCACCACCTGCCAGCAGCAGATAAAGCCCAGGCAAGGCAGGTGGGCACCCCCCCAGACCAGGCACACCCAGCTGTGCTCCAGCAGGCCGAGCCCGCGTGCAGCACCTCCATGGCCAGGCCAGCCGCCATGCGCTTCACCTCTCCCGGCCCCAGAAGGGAGCCAAAGGTGGAGGTCAGGCTGCCCCTGGTGCCGCGCTGCAAGAAGTGGCACTGGGGCTCTGGGGAGCCATCTGCTCTGCAGGGAAGGCCTGCCCTTGCGGGGGGGGGGGAGGGGCAGCCACTGGGCATTACCTCCCCATGTCCTGGAGCCTTATTAGCTGGGGGGGGCAAGGTCCCTCCCCCCAAAATCCCTAGTTACAGGGCTGCTACTAGCCATGGTGACTGAGGGGAACCGCCAAATTTCACAGGCACTACTCTGAATCTCAGAGCCAGGAGGCAGCATTAGGGGAAGGCCTTGGCCTCTGTGCCCTGTTGTTGGCCTTACAAAGGAGCTGGTTGACCACTGTGTGAGACAGGATAGTGGACTAGGTGGACCATTGGTCTGATCCAGCAGGGCTCTTCTTATGTTCACTGAACAAAGTACTGTAAATGTAGCAACCATGGGCAGGTTTTCTTACGGATTAAAATGTAGTTAAACGGGGAACAGAGTTCTTGCAATGGAGGGAGCTGTGGGGTCCCAGGGGGATCTCTATAAGGACAAGTGCTATTTAATGTGTTCCTAAGTGATCTGGAATTGGGAGCAAGCAGTGAAGAGGCCAGGTTTGTAGGTGGTACCAAATTATCCAGGGTTATCCAAAATGGATTGTGGAGATTTCTTCAAACTGGTAATAACAGGACACTCCCTGCTCAAAAGAATAAATGGACATAAATTTGACATTAAACATCACAGCAGGGGAATATTTTAATCTTCCAGGACATGCTGTTGCTGATTACTATTCTGCTGATATTCATTCACAAATTCAAGACAATACATCCTTCCCAGGGATTAACAGGGACCTTGGATTCCTAACTCAGGTGTTAATAGCTTACCTATCCCACCCTTTATGGTTGTTAATTTGTTCCAGTATCTCATTTCATATTGCATTAGATTTGAAATTCATCTGTTCGCTGCTGTTGATTGGAAATGTCTCACACCTATTCTAAGTAAAGCTGTTTCTCTTTTGATGGGGACTGGTTTGACACCAGCCTCTCTTTGCAACATCTTCCCCTCACCTTTTTGCATATATAACTGGGGCTGATGGATAGACACTTCAGTCTATCTGAATAAATGAAGTCTATACCCTGACCTGGATACCACAGGCTACCCTATTAGTCTTTAAGGTGATTATGGACTTTTGTATAATTTTGCTACAACAGGCTAGCATGGCTACCGTCTGGAATAGCTCTTTCAAAAGGACAATTCAGGATGAAAGTGCTGGGTTAGGGTGCAGTAATCATGATAGTAACATGGACTTGGGTTTTCTTACCCCACTATAGGGGTTCACAGCTTAGCGTGAACCCCTCTTTACAGATGTTATCCAGTTCTGCTTATCATGTTTCATGCGGCCACTTCCTTGAATTTATGTTAATCCTATTCTGCCCCTCTATCAACTATTAATCCTATTTTGCCCATGTATCAACTATTGATCAGCCCCCTTTGGATGAGTGGAATTCTCTTTGATCGGTTATTGTTTCAAAGGGGTTTTTTTTTTTTGTAACATCTCCCCACACCAATGCTCCCTGTAAGCTGTGGAGTTTTGTGAGCAAACCTTCTACTTTGTGAGCTACTGGCATTAAAGTTGTAAGTGAGCGATTTGGCTACTGCATAAATTAGTTTGCTCTGGAGCCATCCTTCCTGAGCTAAGACAAAAATGTGTGAGCCACAGGCTAAAAAACCGTGAGCTAGCTCACACTAACTCAGCTTAGAAGGAACACTGCCCCACACCTGCATTTCTGTTGCTTGTAAGTATAAATATATATCCTCTGGATGCATGCTTCATGCATCTGATGAAGTAAGACACAACACACGAAAGCTTATGGTGAAATAAATTGTGTTTATTCTTTGTGGTACAGTTGGACTTCTGTTTCTTTTTTCCCCAAACTGGGTAAGTGGAGATAATACAACAAATTAGGTTCACTTTAAGTAAGGGCAAGCCACTTTTGGTTCCCTGTTAGTAAAAAAGGCACAGTACCTCAAAACGATATTGCATACCTGGAAAAGTTGTGAAAGAGGACAGCCAAGATGATTTAGGGGCTAGAGTACCTTTCCAATGAAGAAAGGCTAAAGAGGGTTGGGTTTTCCATAAAGAACATGACAGAGGTTTGTAAAATTATGCACAAAGTGAAGAAAAGTGGCTCCCACTCCCATAATATTAGAATTTGGGGGCCACCCTACAAAGCTGGCAGACAATAGACTCAGGAGAGGCAAAGGGAGTATTTCATTCAATTAATTATTAAGTTTTGGGATTCATTGCCAGTGGAAGCAGTGATGGCTGTGAGTGACCACAGAGGGCTTTAAGAGGGGACTAGATGGCCTAAGGAATGGCTACTAGCCACGGTGACTAAAGCCCAGTCATAAACCCAATTAAGTGATACTTTCTTGGAAGCAAGCCCTAAATTGTTCAGTGGGGTTTGCCCCTAAGCCTTCTAGTTTACAATCTAATAAAATGAAGGGTAAAGGTAAAGGTTCCCTTGCTCGAAAGCCAGTCGAATCCGACTCTAGGGTTGCGGTGCTCATCTCCGTTTCAAAGCCGAAGAACCAGCGCTGTCTGAAGACGTTTCCGTGATCATGTGGCCGGCATGACTAAACACCAAGGCGCAAGGAACGCTGTTACCTTCCCACCGAAGTGGTACCTATTTATCTACTTGCAATTTCTTGCTTTCGAACTGCTAGGTTGGCAGGAGCTGGAACTAGAGATGGGAGCTCACCCTGTCTTGCGGCACCCGGGTCTTGAACCGCTGAACTACTGACCTTCCACAGCCTGCAGTTCAGCGTCTTAACCACTTGAGCCACCGCAGCTCAAGTAGGGTTACAATTACATATTATGTATATGTTTCCAAGCAGGGATAGAAACCGATTTTCATCACATGCATACTTCTAAAATCCTAACACGTTGGTTATTATTGAATGTCCCATTTTGTTGATTGTACTGACTCACACTATGTGTAATCTGCTTTGAGTCCCTGTGAGAAAGGCAGACTATAAATAATGTTAATTAATTAATTAATTAAAATTCAGCCTAAAGACAAAGGTATATATAGGAACTCTCAGTCTGGGGCAAGTGATGCACTGTATTCTTGGTGCTTGGAGGGGGGGGCAACAGTGGGAGGGCTCCTAATGTCCTGGCCCCACTGGTGGACCTCCTGATGGCACCTGGTATTTTTGGCCACTGTGTGACAGAGTGTTGGACTGGATGGGCCTTTGGCCTGATCCAGCATGGGCTTCTCTTATGTTCTTATGGGTTAAAAGCTTGTCTCTGCCTTGAAATCCCACCGAAGTCTGCTGCATTCTGTTTTTAAAAAGTCCTAAAAGGAAAGAGTCATGGAACTATGCATAACCATGAATAGATAGAACTATGCAACAGAGAACCAGCATAGTGGTTAGAGCATCAGACTAGGATCAGAGATTTAGGTTCAAATCCCCACTTTAACACAACAAACAGCACAGCTCACAGTAGGAAATAGCAAAGAAAAACAGAAAACAACTGTGAGCTGAATATTTAACAAGCAATATGGCCTAGTGGATTTGATGAAAGTTACTATGAGAAATGGCCATATTGCTGTTAAATGAATTAACTATATAGAAATTTCAACGCTACACACTCTGACAAAGGTTGTGAACTAAACGAGACTTGATATGCATAGTCTGTTATGTTGATAGTGTCATTGTGAATGATTTTTGAGAGATTGATGTGCTCCAAGTAAACTGGATATTGGATAAGAACTAAATAGTCTTTGGATATTTTTATCTGGCATAATACTTCATGGTTGTTCTGCTTATTTCCACCGTCCATCCCGTGATCTCTCTTTTTGGTTTGCATACACCTGGAAGGTGGCAACCCTATTCGACTCGGACTGCCTGTCTAGGCAAGGCCCCCTACTGGAGTCTCCCCTGGAGCAGGTGAGTGGACATGCTATTAGTGGGTTCCTTCAAGTACTCTTGGTATAGGATCCCAAGAGCTCTTGCACATGTGGACACACAAGAAAATTATTGTATGTACGTACCCCTTGCACTAAAGTCAGCTGGACTGTACCTGGTTGTGTTTCTGCTTGCACAAGACGTAGCATAAGACGTATTTCAGGGGGAGAAAGCCCTCCCTGATAACAACCATCTTGTACCTCCAAACTGGACTGTAATGACTGAATTTCTGCTTTTTTATTTTTGTAAGCAGCAACACTGGTCAGAAATTTAAAATCCGTGCCTTATGGTACAGAAATTTAAAATCCGTGTCTTATGGTACAATGGTAAGTGAAACTTCTCTACCACTATCACATGGTGGGACCTGACCTTTAGTTTGAATTTGCAACTCTTTTTTCCCCCATTATATAGGGTTGCCAAGTCTGGTTTGGAAAATACCTGGAGACTTTGGGGGTGGAGCCAGGAGAGGGCGGGGTTTGGGGAGGGGAGGGGCCTCAGCACAGTACAATGCCATTGAGTTCACCCTCCAAAGCAGCCATTTTCTCCAGGGGAGCTGATCTCTTTCAGCTGGGGATCAGTTGTAAAGGCGGGAGATCCCCAGGCCCCACCTGGAGGCTGGCAGCCGTATTATGAGACAATGAAAATGGAGAAAGGAACAAAGGGAAAGGGAAGAGGGGATTGTTAACAAATAGATTTGCTTCAAAGCGTGAGAGAATAAGGCCAGTCCAAAT
>NW_015169795.1:682651-689371 GCF_001447785.1 Gekko japonicus | reverse complement strand
CAGATAAAAGGATTAAGATGAAACTTCCTCTGGAGAGGAAAAATAAAAATACCAGTAAAACAAAGGTGACCAAGATCAAGATAATTCATATTACAGTATTGTCCGTTACTATGTATGAGTGTGACAGTTGGACAGTGAAGAAGCTGATGAGAAGAAAGTTGATTCTTTTGAAATGTAGTGCTGGGCGAGAGTTTTACAGATACTATGGACCACCTAAAAAACAAATAAATGGGTTATAGATCAAATCAAGCCTGGACTCTCCCTAGAAGCTAGGATGACTAAACTGAGGGTATCATACTTTGGTCACATTATGAGAAGACAAGATTCAGTGGAAAAGACAATAATGCTGGGAAAAGTTGAAAGCAGCAGGAAAAGAGGAAGACCCCACATGAGATGGATTGAATCAGGGACGCCCTGCGTGGCACTAATGACAACTGTGGAGCTTGAGAGCCATTTCCCCTCAGAAAATAGTTTTCTTGCTTTAAATTAGTTTCTGGCAGTTGCAACAAAATTAGACAAGGAATAACTGAGCATGAATGTCTTGGTAAGGAAGATGAAAGTTCACGGTTTCTCAACAGAGAATGTCATGTTAGTTCAGTGCTAGAGTGCAGTCATTTTACAGATATGTTTGGAGGTTAGGTATCCAGGGCTTAGTTCATAAGTACAGTCTGCAGACGTGCAAAGATCTACTGTCCTGTTTTCCTCGGTACCATCAAAAATCCCTTGCCAGAACTGTAGTATAGCCAGAGTATTTTTTTAAAAGACGAAATATTCTAAACTGCTGCGTTACAACAGAAAATAAAATCTTACTCCACAAACAGAATATGTTTGGTATTTCAACTGTGCTGCCAGTGACTTAATAAGAATTCATTTGAAACTTCCAGTGGTGTGAGTGAGAATAGTTTATTTGGGTGGAGGAGGTGAAAGGAAACCCCAGATTGGAATCGAGTAAAAAATAATAATAAATTCAGGGCTAAGAAAATTTCTGCTTAGAAGGAATGCTGTGCGGCAAGCAGTTCATTTTGCAATCATCAAATACCTGCAAATCTTAAATAAGTTTTAAATGACTTCAGCGAATGCAGCAAAGCTTCATTTTTGAAATGATTGCAGGCTTAACTGATGAAGTGTGGCAATGCGATTGCTTAAATTAGTCTTGCTCAATGGCATTTTCCAAGAGTCTGGCTTTAAAAAAAGGACACCCAAAACAAAAATAATGCTACATGTTTATCAAAAATATCTCTGGGACAAGCATCTTACTCACGCGATACACTTACGATTATTACAGTTGGGGGGGGGGGAGCTGTAATTGATCTTGACCATTTTTAGGATTGTAGAAGCGCAGTTTTGTTTTCAAAAGTGGAAGCACGCTTCACTCTTACAGCTACACATGATCACACGATGCTGTCTTATAGCACATCAGATGACCATTTGTCTTTCAAAGTTGTCTACTACAGTTTTCAGGCCCCCAGATAGATTTCCACATCAAACGCTACCTGAGCCTTTTCACCTGGGATGGTGAGTATCATCCCAATAACTCCATGATTTTCTACATCAGGTATCACTAAGTGGTTGGGGGGGAGCTATAGGAACTGGAACAACTGCTCTGTCCAATCTATCACTTACCACTGTATACAGAGTGCCTTAATCTGCATGCAACTGCTGCATATTTTATAATGAGGCCAACCTTCACACCACAAAGTCCTCATATTTGTTGGGGGATGACAGGAGGTCCTTGTATCAGATGAATTATGGGATTTGTTTTTGGCTCCCAGATAAATGCTAACCCTTTTCTGCTTGTGACTGCAGTATGTGTGAACTCTGCAACTCCCCAACTCTGCAAACCATTTCCGCACCTTCAAATTGCTCTCTGAGGCCACTAATGGCTCCATATTGAAATGTGTAGCCACCTCCCATTGCAGCCCAGTGAATCCTGGGAAAAAATGATGCTGAGGCTCCTGGGGGCCTCATGGACAAGAGGGCCCTGGGACACGGGAAACCACGGAGGAAAAAAAGGGACTGAGAGCGAGTACTCTCCTTGCTCTTCCACTGGCAGAGTTTCTGCTGAGGCAAGAGGCAGAAATGGGAAGTGAAAGTGGTTTCACCTGCTCTCCCTCCACCCTGCAGGCTCCTGTTTGGTGTAGTGGTTAAGTGCGCGGACTCTAATCTGGGAGAACCGGGTTTGATCCCCCACTTCTCCACTTGCACCTGCTGATGTGACTTTGGGTCAGTCACAAGCTCTGGCACAGCTGTCCTTGAAAAAGAGCAGTTTGTGTCAGAGTTCTCTCAGCCCCACCCACCTCACAGGGTGTCTGTTGTGGGGAGGGGAAGGGAAAGGAGTTTGTAAGCCGCTCTGAGACTCCAAGTGAAGGGTGGGGTATAAATCCAATCTCTTCTTCTCTTCTTCTTCTTCTGTAATCCCATGGCATTTTGGCCAAGAAGGTCCTCCTCCCCTCTTCCTCCCCTCCTGATTAGCTTTTTGAAGGTCTCATGGAGCTGCTGGAGGAAGGGAAAGACCAGAAAGATTGTCATACATGAACACCACTTGTGGTTTGTAGGATCCGTCCTGTAATCATCACCAACTGAAACAATCGATACAGAGACAAAGAATAAATCAACCAAAAAGCAGTTGGCACAATCCTAAACAAACAATGGAGAATGCTGGCCAAAACACAAAGGAGATCCAACAATTACAACCCGTATGCCTTCCTGAACTTAGGTTGTGCACCTTTTGATGGGGCAACACTTTGACTTTGAAAAAGAAATGTCCTTGTATTATATAGAATCATGGAAGGAACCTCCAGGGTCATCTAGTCCAACCCCCTTCACAATGCTGGAAATTGTATATACAAATACCCCTCCTACATCCCCCAGTGACCGCTGTTCCATACCCAGAAGATGACAAAAAACCTCTAGTATCTCCAGCCAAACCAGCCTGGAGAAAAATTGCTTCCTGACGCCAAAGTGGCGATCAGCATTTCCCTGGGCTTGTAAGAAAGGGCCACAAAAACTAATCACTGAGGCAACCCTACCTGCCCACCCTCTCATGATCTGCATAAGTTTACAGCATCAGGATTGCTGTCAGATGGCCATCTAGTCTCTCTCTGAAAACCTCCAAAGAAGGAGAGCCCACCACCTCCCAAGGAAGTCTGTTCCACTGAGGAACAGCTCAAAACGTCAGGAAGTTCTTCCTAATGTTTAGGCAAAAACTCTTCTGATTTAATTTCAAGCCATTCTGGTCCAACCTTCTGGGGCAACAGAAAACAACATCCTCTGTATGACAGCCCTTCAAGTACTTGAAGATGGTTATAATTTCACTTCTCAGTCATCTCCTCTCTAGGCTAAACATACCCAGCTCCTTCAACCTTTCCTTATAGGACTTGGTCTCCAGACCCCTCACCATCTTCATTGCCCTCCCCTGGACATGTTTGAGCTTGTCTATATCCTTCTTAAACTGTGGTGCCCAAAACTGAACACAATACTCTAGGGTAGGTCTAACCAGAGCAGAGTAAAGCAATACCATCACTTCACATGATCTGGACAGTATACTTCTTTTTTATACAATAATTTTTATTAAGTATATGAATAATAAACATACTGTCGATAATTGAACATATTGTGTGATTGTCAAGTTTAGGTTTACAGACATATTTGTGATCTTCGAACAAATAAAATACAGGTAATGTCAATTTGTGCAGAGTATTTTGCTAGTCATACATATGAACCTTCTTAGGAGATATGGATCATAAAACTATGAATTAAACATATAACTTTACAATAACATGGAGTTGTTCAAGTTTGCCTTCTCCATTTGTAGCTGTAAAAGTTGTTCTTCTGTAGAAATTTGCTTCTTTTCCAACCTTTGCACCTTTTTCTTCACCTTTTGGGTAGTGGCGTCAACTTCTTTCACTTTCTCAGCTCTTTGCTCTGTGATTTTAAGAGTCTCATTCAACTGAAGCTGCTGCGTAGTGATGCTTTGGTTCATCATTGACAACAGTTCCTTGAGATTAGTCATCTGATCCAGCAGGGGGCGTAGGGATTCTGCCAATGTTTTAGCCAACTCGGTGGTTGCTTCCGGACGAGGGCTCCCATCTACTTTCACTTTTAAAAGTTTTTCTTTCTCAGTCCTCCCTCTTCCTCGCCATCTTTATGAATTGTTTACTTTCCGAAGATTTGCTAAAGTCTCTGAATATATGCTCATCCGCGCCCTGGTAAGTCTCTCTCAACAGATTTCAGCGTTTTTGCTTCCGCTCCCCCCTCGGGTCTCGCATTTCAATTAGTGTGCATGGGGGGCCCCTCCCCCGCTCGCTTTCTTTCCTAGTCCTTGGGGTGGGTGCTTTCCTTTTAAAATGTAAATTACGCTCTAATCCAACTCACAGTTCATAGTCGGTCTTGCAACCTCGCTGTAGCTCCGTTTAAACTGCTCGATCTCCAGCGCTTATCCCGGTCAGCGTCACTAGTTCCATATGGACACACTGCAGGAGGACTGTCAGGACGGAGGAGCACCTCGATTCCCCAGCATTGCGCTGGCGAAGAGGCCACCTCTCAAAAGTCCCATGGCTAGGAGCCTTTCAACCAGGCTCCGGGGGGGTGGTAGCGAGACGTCGCCTCCCCCTCCTTTCTGCTGGTGCGCAGATTTCATCCCCGGGAGGTCCGGGAGATGAGTCTGCTCAGCGTGTCGCCATAAACCGGAAGCCCCGTGTCCAGATTACTTTCTTGATTCTCCTTGTTAAGCATGCTGGCTTCACCTTGGACTTGTTTGTATCCTTCCTAGTCTAGATACACATTCTATCTATACTTCTATTGCAGTGGCTGAAATAATCTTCAACCATACTGATCTATCAGACTAGTGGGAGACCCTGATTTGAATCCCCTTCACTGTTAATTATTTTTGTCATAGAAACAGCAATTAAGGAGGTTTGAATTCCCACTCAGCCATGGAAATTTCCTGGGTGACCTTGGGCTTTCTCTCAGGATAAAATGAAGGAGAGGGAGAATATTCTAAGCACATTTGAGTCCTCATTTGGGGAGAAGCAGCATATAAACATTTAAACAACAGGTTGATAGACAGATATTTGATCCTACTCTTTCTACTTCTTTATACTGAATCACCTTAGTTTTTAGAAGTTTTTGTCTTTTGAAATGGAATATGACAATGTTCCTGAGAGGTTCAACAACAGTTTCATCTCACACCAGATCTTGGGCATCGCCCAGGATTACATCCAAGTTTGCATATGCTCTAGTCAGATCGATGACTAACTGTTCCTAGGCACAGTCATTTATCACATTGAGAAATTTCATCTCTTTGTTGTGACTTTTGCAGATCTGAGAAAAGTACGCCCCCTCACTTGGATTCCTCAGTGGTACATAGACATTGCCCATCTTAAAAGTACATCTATTTTGGGGGGGAATCTATAAATATTTTCAATTTTACTGGCTAATTCCTTAATACAAACATATGCTTCAGAGCCATAAGGAATATTAAGAATGCTGCAATAAAACATTTAAGAAGAAGAGTTGGATTTATACCCCGCCCTTCACTCAGGGTCTCAGAGCAGCTTACAATCTCCTTTCCCTCCTCTTCTCAGAACAGACACCCTTCGAGGTAGGTGGGGCTGAGAGAGCTCTTCGGAGGACTGCTCTTGAGAGAACAGCTCTGAGAGAACGGTGACTGACCCAATATTAATAAGCTTTTGTTGTGGGGAATGACATTTTGAAGACTATCTTATTGAATGTCAGAATTCCTGGACAAATATTACTTCTGGCTGTAGCCCTTTCCAGATGTTCTAAGGGGGTTCCTGGCTCCCTGTCATGGAGAGAGCCCTGGGCATGTACAAAGCCCTCATGTATGTTAAGTACCCTCCTTAAAGTATATAGAAAGAGCTACTGATTCATCATTTGATCTGGAATGTCTCAAGCAACCCGTTCCTACCTTTTTCTGTGATTTCTGGTTCTAAGCAATGGAACAATATCCGTGAAACCTGCACCAATCAAACTGTAGTTTGAACTGAAAGGAGGGTACTGTTGGTGAGGGCCCTCCGAATGACAGTTGGAAAGATGGGGTGGGTAAAGGCCTATCCCATGTCTGTAAGGAATCAAACTCAGAGCAGTGATCCCAAAAGTGGAGCTTGTAGGTTCCACTGTACCCACTGACAGGTTCTCTGGCACCCATTTACTTCTTCCTCAAAGCAGAGGGCCAGTCCTAGCTTTCCCTCTGCCCATTGGACCTGAAGCAGAAGGCACTTCAGAAGAACCCAGGAGGCATCACTGCACCCATTTAGTAACCTCCTCCGTGATTATAAGAGGATGATTGACTAAGAACCTCCCAGTATTTGTGATCAGCCTTGCTCCTTGACAGACATTTTGTGATTGTCCTGTGGCAGTGATCTGTGCTGGCTCTAGGGCTGTCAGCTTCCAGGTGGGCCTGGAGATCTCCCAGAATTACAGATGATTTCCAGAGCCTGGAGAAAATGGCAGTTTTGGACAGTGGACTTTATGGCATTACAAGACGGGGACCCGCGATACTCGCGGGGGGGGAGAAGAGCTCCGTCTCCTCCATCCCCCCCCGCTCGATCTCCCCGAGGAGGAGGCGGCGGCGGCGGAGAGGCCGGTCCTCCCCCCCCTTTGCCGGGCTCGGCAGCGGCGGCGAGGCCGGTCCTCCCCCCGCCCGCCCAGCTCCGAGGCGGAGGCGGAGAGGCCGGTCCTTCCCCCCCCTTTGCCGGG
>NW_015169795.1:669358-682581 GCF_001447785.1 Gekko japonicus | reverse complement strand
GAGGCCGGTCCTCCCCCCGCCCAGCCGGCTAGCTCTGAGGCGGCAGCGGCGCGGCGGCGGCGAGGTCAGCTACAGAGCGTTCCGTGCGCATGCGCACGGAACACTCTTGCACTTTCGGGGGGATTTAAACATCCCCCCGAATTTTTTTTCTACTTTTAGCATTTTTGTGCACACGTGGGGACTGGCCCACGTGTGCACAAACCTCCCCCTCCCCCCCAAGTGCTCCAGGGGCAACTTGGCTGTTAGATATATAGATATCCTGCTCAAGTCTCTCCCCTCTCCAAACCCTGCCCTCTCCAGGCCCCACCCCTCAAATCTCCAGGAATTTCTCAACCTAGAGTTGGCATCTGTACCCGGCTCTCACTCTCTGTCCTCAGAATTCCTGCACTGTCCACGAACTCGGCAAGATTTAGGACAGGGGTGGCCAAACTTGCTTAACGTAAGAGCCACGTAGAATAAGCATCAGATGTTTGAGAGCCGCAAGACATCAACAAATATTACACACACATTTTTATTGAAAAATATACAGACTTGCTTCTTAACATTAAATGAGACTGCCAAAATAAAAACAAAAGGGGTAAAGATATTGATAATGATAGTTTGCTAATTATATTTATTTGTCTAAGAGAGAGAGAGAGAGGTGGAAAGAAAGAATGAAAGAGGTGGAAACAGAGAGAGAGAAAGAGAGAGACAGGTGGAAAGAAAGCAAATAAATGGGGAGGAAGGAAGGGAGAGGTGTAAAAAAGGAACTTTAAATGTGTTCTCCAACACCCCCCCCCACTCCCCCATGCCAGTTGGCTTGGCTTGGAGAAGGGATTTAAAGAGATACATGCCTTCTCCAAGCTGGTGGTCAGGGCTGCAGGATGGGGGCTTGGAGAATGTCTTTAACTTTAAATGTGTTCTTCAAGCCCCCTGATCCTGCTGCCACACTGATTTGGCTTGGAGAAGAGATTTAAAGAGACATGCCTTCTCCGAGCCAAGTCATCTGGCCAATGTGGCAGTGTGGCGAGGCTTGGAGAACACATTTGATTTTAGATGAGGAGGGAGGGAAGAAAGACAAGAAAGAAAGGTGGAAGGAAAAGAATGAAGGAAGCAAATAGATGGGGGAGGGGGGGAAAGTGACTTTAAATGTGTCCTCCAAGCCCCCCCTGCCCCCCTGCTGGCTAGCTTGGCTTGTAGAAAGGATTTAAAGAGACAAATGCCTTCTCTGAGCTGGCTAGGGGGCAGGGGAGCTTTGAGAATGCATTTAAAGTTAAAGTTGCTTTCTTTCTCTGCTTCCCTCCACACCTCAAGCCTACCCAGAGAGGGGAACATTGGCTGGGCAAGGGACTGGCCTCCCCTTTGCTTTCCCAGCTGACCTGCCGAGAGCCACACAATATGTGTGAAAGAGGCACATGTGGCTCCCAAGCCACAGTTTGGCCACCCCTGATTTAGGATCCCTGGACTAGACGAATAGGTTTGGTCAGAGCAGAGGAGGTGACAGACGGATATTATTTATTTTAATAAATCTTTACTATCTTTTAATTCAGCACTACTAATTGTTAGGATAGCACATTAGTAATAAATAAATAAAACTAATTGTATCTCTAGGATTACAACATAAATCCACCATTAAAATAGTCATAAAACACGTGAGACTAAAATTGAAGCATACACATCAGGTTCAAACTGGTATTAAAGTGTTTGTGTTTGTTTAGACCTCTCCAGGGATTTCCCTTGACATTTAATGGCTAGGATACCTGGATCAATTTTGGAGGGTTTGGGATTCTAACTTTGCCATTAGAGGGATTTGCTTTCAATGTTTTAAATACTTGGTCTTTTGGGAAATGGTAAAATGTGATTGTTAGCATCTAATCTAGTCTACTCCCTTGACCGAAGAATGGTACATTCCTTCTATCTGGGATGGTCATCCTCTTCGACTGAGCACGCAGCTTTGGGAGGGACACACATGGAGCGGTGAGGAAGGTAGGGGACACCCGCCTAGCCAGCCAGATCAGCTGAATCAACCCTGGCGATCAATGGGGTGACAGACGTCGCAGCCAGATCGCCCTCACATCCAATCTAGTCTACTCTCTTTGTAACCTCCTGTCACAAAGAGGGAGATTACAGGGTTTATGACCTCTCCTTAAAGTCAATATTTTAAAAAATCTTGTTGCACAGTGAACATGATTTACACTCTTCTGTGCAGAGTAAAGTCTGAATCCAGTGGCACCTTTAATTCTGGGTATAAGCTTTTGTGTGCATGTACACTTCATCGGATGAAATGTGCATGCACATGAAAGCTTATACCCAGAATTAAACTTGGTTGGTCTTAAAGGTGCCGCTGGACTCAAACTTTGCTCTGTTGCCTCAGACCAACATGGCTACCCACCTGAATCACTCTTCTGTGTTATAAAGGCTATGTTAAGCAGAGTTATACTCTTCCAAGCCCATTTACTTTAATGGATTTAAAAGGGTATACTCTGTTTAGGGCAGCACTCTGTTTAGGACAGAATAAGAGAGAAGCAGTTTGAATCTATGCATGTTTCCTCATTAAGTCCCACTGCATTCAGTGACCTATACTTCCACATAAGCATGCAAAGATTTGCTCTTTAAGGCAGCAGTCTATGCAAGCCGCATCTAGCTGGCCTCTGAACAGACAATATGTCCTTCCCCCCCCCCCCCCTTTTTAAAATTTAATAATTTAATTTTTAACAAGCAAAAATGATACATTGCTGGAAAGTGCTGTCAAGTCACAGCCACTCATAGTGATCCTGTGGGGTTTTGAAGGCAAGAGATGTTCGAGAGTTATTTGCCATTGCCTGCCCTGCATAGCAACCCTGGTATTCCTTGGTGGTCTCCCATATTCAAGTACTAACCAGGGCTTACCCTGCTTAGTTTCCAAGAGCTCATGAGATCAGGCTATGTGTTACGTAACAGCAATCAGTACAGTTAACAAAAGAAAAGGCTATCTGATCTACAGATAAGTAAAAGCAAACAAATGTACACCGTTTGAGAAGAAAGACCCAATAAGTGAACATACATAGAATTGGGCTGTATGTGACGGTGCAAAAATTACATGGTCACTTCATTATCAGTGTAGATAAGCCCTGAAATTGCTTTCATCAAGGCGGGGAGGAGGGGCTATGGCTCAGTGGTAGAACCTCTGCTTGGCATGCAAAAGGTCCCGGGTTTAAACCCTGGTATCTCCACTTAAAAAGGACCGGGTGATGTGAAAAGGCCTCTGTCTGAAACCCTGGAGGGCTGCTGCCAGTCTGAGTAGACAATACTGACCTTGACTAAGGGTTTGACTCAGAATACAGCAGCGTCATGTATGTTCATATGTGTATGATTTGCTGCTCTAGTGTCTGAATGCTTAGGATGAGTTGTATCAACAGCAACATCCATGTACTGCCTAGACAGAGCCTGACATTATGCCAATGTAGCTGTGATAAGTTTGTGCACCGCGTTTAGTGCTGGAGAGACCCTGGGCTGTCTGCTCCTTTTCATATTGTGATGTGTGATCCATATCTCTGAGCTGCGAGAAGCTCCTGTGTGGTTTTTATTAATTTATTGAGATATTTATACCCTGCTTTTCTCCGCAGTAAGAATGAAAAGTGTCCTCCATTTTAGTCCATGCCTGGGCTCAGCTGGTTCCCTTTGGAGAAGAGCACACTGGAGACCTCCGGTGTTTTTGTAGTAAACCTATGAAACCGACAACCAAGAGGAAGGACTTGGCCTCCATGCCCTGTTTGTTGGCCTTTCAGAGCCACTGGTTGGTCATTGTAAGAAACAGGATGCTGGAGCAGTCAGATCACTGGTCTGATCCAGCAGGGCTTTTCTTATATTCTCATTGTATTTGTACTATTTACAGGTACAGTAAATTGATACAGGTACAGTAAAGACAGACCTGGATGGCCCAGGCTTGACTAATCTTGTCAGATCTTGGAAGCCAAGTGGGGTCGGCCCTGGCTAGTGTGTGGAAAAGGGGCCGCCAAGGAAGTCCAGGATTGCCATGCAGTGACGAACCCCCTTTGTTTGTCTCTTGTCCTGAAAACCTACAGGGTTTCCATAAGTCATCTGTGACTTGACAGCACTTTCCACCACCAAAGATGGAAGCAAGAGTACTCCTAGAGGTCAGTAAATTATCTATGCCATATCAGATCAGGGGGTGGGGGAGAAAGTATTCCCAAGGTGCTTCCCAAGGGTAACATGATCGAGGTTTATAAGATTATACATGGGAAAGAGCAGGTAGAGAAAGAGGTACTTTTCTCCCTTTCTCACAATACAAGAACTCGTGGGCACTCCATGAAATTGCTGAGCGGTCGGGTTAGAATGGATAAAAGGAAGTACTTCTTCACCCAAAGAGTGATTCACACATGGAATTCACTGCCACAGGAAGTGGTGGCGGCTACAAGCATGGACGGCTTCAAAAGGGAATTAGATAGGCATATGGAGCAAAGGTCCATCAGTGGCTATTAGCCACAAGGTATACATAGGGACTCTGGGGCAAGTGATGCTCTGTCATCTTGGTGCTTGGGGGGGGGGGGTCAACAGTGGGAGGGCTTCTAATGTCCTGGCCCCACTGGTGGACCTCCTGATGGCACTGGTATTTCTGGCCACTGTGTGACACAGAGTGTTGGACTGGATGGGCCTTTGGCCTGGTCCAACATTGGCATCTCTTATGCTCTTATTAACCACTTTAAGCATAGTCTAAAACCATTCCCAAGGTGCTTCAGCCACTCTGAGCATAGTCTATCTGCCTGTCACTTCTGGCGTCAGAATTTCATTTTCCTTTCACATGCACACAAAGGTCTTCTCCTTTCAGAGGGTGCGGGAAGGGTTAATTTCTTCCAGCCCTGGATGGTGGTCTGCTTGACCAGAGCCCCAAAGACTCATTGAGGAGCCCGCTTGGTATAGTGGTTACCCAGGTTTGATTCCCCACTCCTCCGCATGAAGCCTGCTGGGTGACCTTGGGCCAGTCACAGTTCTCTCAGAACTCTTGCAGGGCCACCTACCTCACAAGATGCCTGTTGTGGGGAAAGGAAGGGACAGAGATTATAAGCCACTTTGAGGCGCCTTAAGGTAGACAGAAGTAGGATATAAAAACCAACTGTTTTTCATCCCCAGTTTTAAAGAAACATTACAACTTTTTTTTTGTCGTGCAGGAACTCCAGTGCCTTACAATGTTCACAAAGGGGAGAACACTGTTTTGTTCTTTCTGTCTTTGATCCTTGCCACTGGGTGCAACTTTAAAACCTGTTTTGCACCTAACGCTGGCTAAACTAATCCCGCTTAGTCTGCGGTACATCCTGTTTTCCATTTTAGGACTACAATGGCAGGTATTTGGCTTTGCCACCATGCCTTGAAACAGCTTGTCCCTCCCCCCCCCATTTTGTGGGGTTTGTACTGCACCTCCAGCCTGATAAAGAGTACTAGAGAGCCTGAAAGCTTGCATGATGCTTTGTGGTGCACACAGCATTCTGCTGTTTTGGGTGGTTGGCTGTAGCATAAGATGACTTTTGCTTATACTAATATTTACATTAGGTTCCATTTGCTACTTCCCTGGGGTTAAAGAGGCATTTATTGTAGCAATAAATAGCCTATTAAGATGTACTTCACTTCCTGATTGGGCTGCTAAACATTACTGTGTGGACTCTGGTCTTTTACAGCACAAATTATCTTTTGTTCCAGACTGTCTTCACTATCACTCTTGTATGCATTAGAATTCTGGAAGAGAGAGTTGAAATGTTTTCAGATTTCCAATGCAAACCACAGAAGTCGTTTACAAAAGTGTTATTTGCCCTGCCTTGGATACGTTGGGGAATCATTCCCCCTCCTCTTGCATCGTGGTTAGGGTCGTCAACTCTGGGTTGGGAAATTCCTGGAGATGTGGGGGTGAACCTAGAGAGGGCAGGGTTGGTGGTGGTGGTGGGGGAGCACAGCAGGGATGTGACGCCAGACAGCCCACCCTCCAAAGCAGCCGTTTCCCTCCTGTGGAGTTGAGCTACGTGGTCTGGAGATTGGTTGTAATTCTGTGAGGTCTCCAGGCACCACTTGGAGGTTGGGAGTCCGAAGTGTGGTGCTTCCATGTACCAGCTGGGTTGCCCTCATCTTTTCGGCAATCCTACCTGTTATGTACGTGGACCGCCTCCAGGGGTCCGCGGACAGGCCAGAGCTTGGATCCGAAAACAAAGGAAACTTCGGATCCTGGATCCCCCAGCCCCAACCAATAGCCGCCTTGGCAGGACATTTAAACCTTCCAATGGGAGTGGGGGGGTGGCTGGTGGATATGTATATAGTTGGCCCTGTCGGCCGTTAGAGTTAGTCTTTGTCTATGTGAAGTACAATAAACGTGTGCTACAGCATGTCGTTGTCCGAGTCCTCCATGCGGCGAACCCAGTACTTTTCACTACCCAAGTCTCCTTTGCTGAAATGTTTTGGGAAAGATAACAGCAAGGCCAGGCTAGCTGCCATTTGGGCAGGAAAGTCTGGATTTTCCAGGTCCTTCCCACACACAAGCCATTTTCACTTTCCTCAGCCTGAGCAGTGATATATCAGTCTGCCAGTTCCCTTGGAAAAGGCCTTCCAGTGGCAGGGTCGCCAGGCTGCAATCAGCAACCCCCAGGAACATTTAGGGAGTGGGGACATGCTGACATAATGTCTGGTGACATCTGGAAGTGATGTCATAGGATGCGCTAGAATTTTGCAAAAACTCTATGGTAAACCCAGATTAGCAGGAGGTCTCTTACTAGAGCGGGAAAACTGGTAACCCTACCTGGTGCTGTGGGGTGAGGAATAGCCATTATGGGTCTTGGGGCAGGGAAAATATGGGGACACCTGACATCTGGAAGTCCTCTTGCTACTGAGCTGCATTGGAAGCTAGAGTGACCCTGGGGCTTCCACAGGAAGGCATTGCCAAGTGGGAAAGGTCAGTATAACAAGGGAAGTTTGTGGCACCTAAAGACTAACACAATACTTGTTGCATACGTTTTTAAGGGCTAGACCCTGTTGTATCAGATCCATAACACATTCATCCATGGGAGATAAATCTATATGGAACCTTACATTCTCCGTCAGCACATACAGTAGGGTTGCCAATCAGCACATACACTAGGGATTGGGGGGGGGGGGGATGACGCCATGCTGACAGTGCAACATCACTTCTGGTGAATGCCTAGAAGTGACATCCTGTCACTAGTATGACATCAATGCAACACTCTTGAGTTTGAACAAAATGCTATGGTTTTATCATAGGGTTTTGCCATATCCTGGAACACTACATCGACATTATGCTGGCAATATGACATCACTTCTAGGTACTCACCGGAAGTGACACCATGCCACCAGCACAGAGACATGTTAAAACTCCCCCCCCACTGGTCCTCAATGGGATGGTGGGCAATGCAGAAAGAGACTGGGTCTCCCTAACACACACTCAGATGGGGGAAAATATTTTGGGAATAGTGGATTAAAAGTCCAGATGCTCCATCAGAGTGTTGGCTTACTCTGTGGGGAGGGATAGTGTGCATGACCATGTTGGCCGTGCCCCCCCACCTCTATGTGATTGCTGAGCTGTCTTACATGGTGTGATTGCACAGAGGAAGTGCGGGCATGACCCCCTTCCTGAGATCAGCAATGTACATGTTAGCACTTTCTCCCAGCATTTGCACCTACGGATGATTCTGCAGTTGTGCAGGCAGGGCCAGAGTACACATGCTTGCTCTTTCCATATGATGAGTCAACATACAGACAGGTGGTCTCCACAGGCCTAACTTTTGCGACATTTCTATGCAAAGCCCTAAAGTATACAGAGCACAGTGACCATTCACAACAGCCATAATGAGTTCAATAATTTAACACCTGTAACAGCTGAGAAAAGCATCCTTTGGAAAGGTAGGACAAATGGGAAAGCACAGAAGTTTTGTTTTAGTTGTATGTGGTGAGATCACCTTTTGATAATATTTGAAGACAAATTCACACAACAGACTGCTTCTCATGGGCCATTGCATGGATGTAATTCTGAGTGGATCTGTGTAAAGTTATGGTCATGGTGAAGCAAGTGGGCACATAATGCCATGTGGCAGGCTTCCCTTATAAGAAAGCAAATTTTGCATCTTTGAGTTCATCAGGGAGCTGGGCATTTGATGAAGCCATTCCACAAATGTGTCCAGGAGGTGCCAAACTCTGCATGACTCTACCCAACACACGAATTAAATGCGAACCAGAATTCCCCTTTCTCATATTGACCTTTCACCTTATCTGATGGTGTATATGGAATTTCCCCCAATTGATCTCCACACATCCCTGGGAGATATGTTAGGATGGGAGAGTGACTACATCAAGGTTCCGCCATGAACTTCGCAAGTCTGAGGAAACCTGTATCTTCCCAGCCTATATAGAATATTTACTACACGGGGGCAGACAGGGAAGTTAAAATGGCCCTGGGACAAGCCAAGCTGAGTGGTCTCTGTGGTGCTGCAGCCGCTCAGCTCAGCAAAGCCATCAATAGGCTTTGGGTTGCCCACAGACTGGCAGAAGTTCAGGAGGAGGCGGTTGGTGAGCTGACTAGTGTAGTGGTTAAGTGGGCGGACTCTAATCTGGGAGAACCAGGTTTGATTCCCCACGCCTCCACTTGCACCTGCTGGACGACCTTGGGCAAGCCATAGTTTTGACAAGAGCTGTTCTTGAAGCGGTTTCTGTCAGAGCTCTCTCAGCCCCGCCTACCTCACAGGGTGTCTGTTGTGGGGAGGGGAAGGGAAAGGAATTTGTAAGCCGCTCTGAGACTCTTTTGGGTAGTGAAGGGCAGGGTATAAATCCAAGCTCTTCTCTTCTTCTTCTTTGTTGCCTTTGAAGGGTCTGAGCCAAGTGACCCCCAAAGCACTAGCAGAATTCCTGTGGCTTGCTTGACGGGGCTTGGTCCTGGCTGTCAGCAGCCCCCAATACAGTGCCCTGCCAGGAAATCACCCTGTGATGTAAATGGCCAGTCCACTCTTGCCAGTAGCGCTCTTGCTTTTGGGACCTGGCTGGGGCCTCCATCTTTCTGAATGCAGTAGTCCCTGTGTAGCAGGGACTGGAAGTATGTCCTGCAGTGTAAGCAGAATAGTCAGCACTAAAGCACTTGCTTATCATCAAAACCTTTTCAAAAAGGATGGGGAGGGCAAGGGTGAAAACGCTAGTTATAAAGTCAACAAGAAGGTACACAGGCAGTGCTCCAAGAACAATAGGAATCCTGGGAATGCTAACCATAAATCAGCCACAGGTATTTCACCATTGTCATCTAATCCTGAGTTCAAGGAAAGAATGCGAGATTTTCAGAAAGACCTCTGAATAGATCAGGGATTGACACCTTATTTGCTTGTACCATAAGCTGGGCTGCAACATAATGCCAGTTCCCAACAACCTTTCTTTGTCACACTCTGTTTCTAACATACTGTAGCACGGCAGAAGGAGACGGGACCCCGGGCAAGCCGGGCTATGCCCATACGAGCTGATTCTATGGGACGAAGCCACCAGTATACGGTTCGTGACTCAGCTGTGAGGAGGCAAAAACCTACTTCTTACTCTTATTCCAATGACTGGCACCACTGCAGAAATTTAAAGGGATTTGCCCCCATCATGCTAATGTCCCTAACTGTATGTCTTTACATTTGCCCATGTGTAAAGGAATTACTGTTATAAGAATATAAGAAAAATGGCTGCTGGATTCAGGGTTGCCAGGATCCATGGAAAAATAGGAAAAAACAGGGAAAATAGAAAACATAGGATAAAATGGCCATGAGGCTGACAGCCACACCTCTCTAGGAACTGTCAGAAACTCTATGGGAAAACCATAGAGCGTCCATTCCTAGAGGGTCATGATATTGCTTCAGGGCTTTTCTTGGAAGTAATGTCATGCCATTGCCCACTGTTGCCCCCCAACCCCCCCCCCCCAAGTCTCTGCTGGTTCCCACTGGTTCCCAAGTCCTGCCTGGCAAGCCTAGCTGGATCAGACCGAAAGCCCATCTATTCCAGCATCCTTTCCCCCACAATAGTCAACCGAAGCCCCTCGAGGCAGGGTTCAGAGGCTCTCTGTTGTTGTCCCCTCTGTTGTTTAGGGATACATTACTTCTGAACATGGAGATTCTGGTCAAGGGCAGTGAAGTGGACACACTTGCAAACAACACTAAATTACTCAGTATACTGAAAACCAAAGTAAACTGTGAAGAACTTCAAAAGGAACTCTCCAAACTGGGTGAGTGGGCAACAACATGGCAAATTAAATGTAAGTGTAAAGTAATGCAAATTAAATTCAGTGTTAGTGTAGCAAAATTTCTTACTGCTCATGGGCTCTGGTGTCTTCGGACGAGCTAGCAGTTATAACTGGAGAATGCAATATTGTTTGTTCTGAAAGGATTATTATCCAAATAGAAGATTATGACTATCACTACCTGTGATATAAAAAAATTAAACTAGCTTTGGCACAGCTACCCATGATTGTACCTACCTCTTACCTGAAAAAAATCTGAAGGCACTTAAAAAAAATCTGATAAGTCCAGAAGGATGTGAATAGGTAGATGTCAATGATTCTTTAAATTCAAAGGAGTCTTTGATTAGGGATGCTCCAACACCCACTGGTTTGGCTCTCCATATGTTTGCCTGTTGCAAACAAGGAGCCCATTGTCTGCCAATTAGTTCACTGTTCATGAGCAGTTTGAGCCTATTTATTGAGTTCCTTTTCTAGTATCCAAAGAGTTCCTTACAGAACGATCAGCTGGGTTTCACCCATGTGTATTCTCATAGAGCCTGGATAGAAATTAATCTCACCTTGGTGGTGGAAAGCGTCATCAAGTCACAGCCAATGGATGGCAACTTCATGGACAGAAAGTGAAACTCTACTGCACAGCAAAGAAGCAAAACATCAACCCTGGAAGTTTCTGCACAAATGCAAAGAGATACTCAATAGCTTTTCAAGGTGGTCAGTGAACTGGTAAACAGATTGAACATTCTGCTTGTTGGTGCTTGCAGCTGCCAAATTAGGTATATTCAACTGTTGAAAGTGTTTGCTGTGAAATTTGTGGCATCCATAGTGCCAATACTATCCAGCTTTCTCATGACACTTATTGTATAGAGTAATATCTTATACAACAATGATCATATCTGAACCAAATTACTGTCCTTCAACCTTATAGATGAAATCTTCAAAATCTTCTATACAGGGGGTATATAAGGGTACACATTCCCCTTTAAAGGAATTTCATACTACAAAATTGGATTACTGTAACGCTCTCTACATGAGGCTGCCCTTGTCCCAAATCCGGAAGCTGCAGCTCGTGCAGAATGCCATGGCCAGGCTGTTGATGGGCCTCCCACGTCGGGAGCACATCCAGCCTGTGCTTAGGCTGCTGCACTGACCTCCAATTGCTTACCGGATTCGCTTCAAGGTGCAGGTGCTTACATTTAAAGCCCTATATGGCCAGGGTCCAGCTTACCTGAGGGACCGCCTTTCCCCATTTGTGCCCCAGAGAGCACTATGGTCTGGGGCCCAACAATGTCTATCTATCCCGGGCCCCAAGGAGGCGAGACTCGCCGTTACCAGGGCCAGGGCGTTTTCGGTGGCGGCTCCTTACTGGTGGAATGAGCTCCCGGATGAGATCAGGGCCCTGCGGGACCTCTCACAGTTCCACAGGACCTGCAAGATGGAGCTCTTCTGCCAGGCTTTCAAATAGGAGCCGCCACCACAGTTACCATCAATCCGGAATATCGGACTGGCCCACTCTGAGCCTCACCGATGAACATCTGCACCGTGGGACTAATTTTAAGACCCGAAGACAGAAGGAATGCAGACACAAGCCATTCATCTTAAGGTTACTCTGATGTAGTGAGCATTTTATTGTTAATATTGTTTTTAAGGGATTTTAAAATTTTTATTGTTTTATTTGTATCGGCCTGTTGGCAGTCTTCTGTAAGCTGCCCAGAGCCTGTTTACAGGGTGGGCAGGGTATAAATGTAAATATAAATAAATAAATAAAAGTGATTTAAAAAGACAGCCAAATCCTGGTTTAGGTATTGCAGGCAATTGAGAGGTTTTTTGTACAGTCAGTATAACTGTGCTAATACTACTGTACTCATAATCCTGTTCATAATAGTTTGGAATGGATCCCACTCAATAAGAGTTTGGTATTTTGCCATTGTTTCTTAATCTACTTTGTAATTGTTTCTCAGCACAGTTGCAACTCCTTTTTCTACAATAATAGGGGATTTAGGTCAAGATTTAGGCTATGTGTGACAGTATTCCAGAAACAGCTCCATAGAATGTTATATGGATAAATTTTAATCCCTTCCAGTATTTAGAAGAAGAAGAAGAAGAAGAAGAGATTGGATTTATACCCCACCCTTCACTACCTGAAGGAGAGCTGTTTACAATCCCTTCCCCTCCCCACAACAGACACCCTGTGAGGTAGGTGGGGCTGAGAGAACTCTCTTGAGAACTGCCCTTGAAATAACAGCTCTGAAATAATTTATGGCTGACCCAAGGTCACACCAGCAGCTGCATGTGGTGGAGTGGGGAATCAAACCCGGTTCCCCCAGATTAGAGTCCGCGGTCTTAACCACTACACCCAATTGTTTCATTTTATTTTTGCTTGACATTAGCTTGACAATTCCATGTACATATGGTTAATTATACCATTATTTTATGAGGAAGAATGTAGTCAAATTGATCTATAGTAAAATCCAAAAACAAAAGTGTTGTGTATGCTGGCCGCCACAAGGGGCCAGCAATGACCCAGGGCTTGACCCTGGGTGGACAATGGAAACCAGGCTCTTGGTCTCTCCAATGGAAGCCAAGGGAAAGGAGGAGGGAAATTCAAACCTCCCAATGGGATCCAGGGGTGTCCCCTGGATATGTATATAGTTGGCCTGCTGGCCGTTTGTCTTTGTCTTAGTTGTGTAAGAGTCGAGCGTGCACCATGTTATGGGAGCTGAGCAGGCCTAGCCACGCGGTCAACCCACTACACAATAGTGGCGACGAAGGTGGGATACAGCGCTAGGCCACCCCAGCCGGAGAGTGTCTGAACGCATCGGCCCCACAGCCGAGCGATGACGGATTCCTCTGCAGCCCAGCAGATCCCGGTTTCAGCCCCGTCCAGCGCGATGACGACCGTGCTGGGGCAGGGAAGCCTGCTGCCGCCCTTCGACACGGCGCGGCCGCAAAAATGGAGTGCGTGGGTTCGAGGCGTAAAGTCCGCACTCGTGTACTACAA
>NW_015169795.1:668931-669076 GCF_001447785.1 Gekko japonicus | reverse complement strand
ATATGAATGTTTATATGTGTGTGAATTATAAATGTATTTTGAATCAGTCTGAAGTAGGTCTGTATGGGCATACAACCAGTGTCCCCTCTAAGCTGAGTTAGTGTGAGCTAGCTCACAGTTTTTTATGCTCCAGCTCACACATTTA
>NW_015169795.1:647679-666808 GCF_001447785.1 Gekko japonicus | reverse complement strand
TGGGTGAAGCGCTGCCAGACCTGCCAAGCCGTCCGACCCAGTCCAGCGGGAGCGCCAGCCCAGTCGTGGGAGTCCACACGTACCCCGTGGTCGCAGCTACACATAGACTTCACCGGACCATTCCAGGGCCTGGTGTTCCTGGTGATGGTGGATTCCTACTCGAAGTGGCTTGAGATAAGCCCTGTCTCGTCTACATCCACCAAGGCGACCATACGGGCCCTCCAGAAGATCTTCGCCACCCACGGGCTCCCGGACACCATCGTCTCGGACAACGGGACGGCGTTCACATCTGAGGAGTTCCAGCAATTCCTAAGCGGCAACCTGATCAGACACATCAGGTCGGAGCCTTTCCACCCCGCAACGAACGGTCAGGCGGAGAGGATGGTCCGGACAGCTAAGGAAGCACTAAGCCGCCTGACGGAGGGGGACTGGGAGTGCCGTATCGCCTGCTTCCTCCTGGCGCAAAGGACAACACCCAACCCAGTAAGCGGGCGCTGCCCAGCCGAACTTCTCATGGGCCGGAGACCAACCACCCTGTTGGACCGGTTGCACCCCGACAAGGCCCCTGAGCCACGGAACGACCCGGAACTGAGAAAAGCACCCCACGGCTTCTTCCCAGAGGACCCTGTCTTCGCAAGGAACTTTGGAAGAGGGCCGGAATGGGTTGCGGGCCGCATCATCCGCCCCACCGGCCCCGTGATGTACGAGGTGTCAACAGAGGACGGGCAAGTCCTGCAGCGGCACATCGACCAGCTTCGTCGGTGCCCGCTTCCTGAGCAGACGGACACTGAGGAGCGGGAACACGGAGTTGCCCCAGAGGAGGGCCCCCCCAGCGCACCCGTCCAGGAGCCGCCCAGAGACAGGTGTCCCGACAGCGCCCCTAACCCCCCGGAGGACACTGAGGAGGCCCCACCAGCCGGCGCCCCAGAACCTGAGGGGCCGGCACCCCAGGCGGGCCCCAGCACGGGGAGTGGGGCCCCCAAGGTCCCTATTCCAAGCCCCAGACGTTCCACCAGGGAACGGCAGCCCCCGGCGTACCTAAAAGACTATGTGACATAAGGGGGGGGGAACCATGGGGGGAGGGATGTTGTGTATGCTGGCCGCCACAAGGGGCCAGCAATGACCCAGGGCTTGACCCTGGGTGGACAATGGAAACCAGGCTCTTGGTCTCTCCAAAGGGAGCCAAGGGGAAGGAGGGGGGAAATTCAAACCTCCCAATGGGATCCAGGGGTGTCCCCTGGATATGTATATAGTTGGCCTGCTGGCCGTTTGTCTTTGTCTTAGTTGTGTAAGAGTCAAGCGTGCACCATGTTATGGGAGCTGAGCAGGCCTAGCCACGCGGTCAACCCAAGTGTGAGCTAAAAGGCATGCTATATCTTTTACTAAGATGTTGTTGTTGTCATTGATGTCCATTATTTATTATTAAGACCTCTTAAAAAGGTATTTCATGGTTTTTATCAGTGTTTTATGTGTCAGATGTTATATCTAGAGCATATATCACATTGCTTTTCTGTGACACAGTATGGATCACCTCTCTGTTCCCCTTCCTTTGTGCAGAGACAATTTCCAACAGAGAGCCAGTTTGGTGCAGTGGTTAGGAGTGTGGACTTTAATCTGGGAGAACTGGGTTTGATTCCCCACTCCGCCACATGCACCAGCTTGATGACCTTGGGCAAGCCATAGTTCTGTCAGAGCTGTTATCTCAAGGGCAGTCCTCAAAGGAGCACTCTCAGTCCCACCTACCTCACAGGGTGTCTGTTGCGGGGAGTGGAAGGGAAAGGACTACCTTCAGGTATCATCATCATCATCATCATCATCATCATCATCATCATCATCATCATCATCATCAATAATTTCTTCCCCCCCCCACTGGTCCAGTAATATGAATGTTTATATGTGTGTGAATTATAAATGTATTTTGAATCAGTCTGAAGTAGGTCTGTATGGGCATACAACCAGTGTCCCCTCTAAGCTGAGTTAGTGTGAGCTAGCTCACAGTTTTTTATGCTCCAGCTCACACATTTATGTCTTAGCTCAGGAAGGATGGCTCCAGAGCAAACTAATTCATGCAGTAGCCAAATAGCTCGCTTACAACTTTAATGCCAGTAGCTCACAAAGTAGTATTTTTGCTCACAGGACTCCATCGCTTAGAGGGAGCATTGCATACAACCCATATTAGTCTTATACCAGTTTACTTTGTATGGCTTCCAACAAAAAAGAGAATCCTGATAATTACAGGTGGGTATTAGTACACGTATAGGTGTCCGGGTGGGAGAGCATGATATAGCCTGATCTTGTCGGATCTCGGAAGCTAAGCAGGGTCAGTACTTGAAAGGGAGGCCTCCAAGGGAGACTATACAGAGGAAGGCAATGGCAAATAATCTCTGCTTCTCACTTGCCTTGAAAGCCCCTTGCTGGGGTCAAGCACTTCACACACACACACACACACACACGCGCGTGCATCTCTGGCTGGTTTCCTGCACAATATCTACTGATTTGATCTCCACAGTATTAGAAGAGCCCTGCTGGATCAGACCAGTGGTTCATCTAGTCCAGCATCCTGTTTCATACAGTTACCAGGGGTCATTTGGGGGGGAGACGCGGGGGGACGCCATCCCCCCGGGTGAGGTGCGGGAGGGCAGGGCCTGGAGCTCCCTGCTGGTGCCCGCTGGAGGTCGCCACCGGCTATGGGGAGGACACACTTCCGGTGATGTCAGGGGGTGTGGCATATGCTAATGAGTTATGTTAATGAGTCCCCCTAGCTCTTTTTCTACGAAATGACCCCTGACAGTTACCAACCAATTGCTTCAGAGGGCAAACAAACAGCGCCCCCAGCCCTGGAATTTAGAAGTTTGCTACCTCTGTGTACAGAGGTATACCTCTGTATATTGAGAGAGGACGACTTAGAATACCATATGAAATGCAAACAATGAAGTAAATACAAAAACTGATGGCGGGTTTCATTTTAAGCTTTGAAGAGACACTCCAACCTATCGGATATAATTATCTTACTACTGCTTGCTTCCTAGTTTTCCAAATACCCATCTCTCTGATTTGCATCTTCATTCTGAACTTTCTTCCCACGCTAGTTACTGTTTTTAGCTTATTTTGAGGGTATTTACTTGCTAGCTTGAAAAGCTCTGCGGCAATCCTGGCTTTCCTTTCCATTTTTAGTCCTTTTCTTTCGGTCTCTACTGTGTGTGCTATAATTCGATGCTGAGTGGGATCTCATTACTCATGAAATCCAGGTTAGGGAACAGAGCACTGGAGGTGCCACTTACCCTACCCACAGACGTGGGCATGATAATCACTGGTTTGCAAAAATAAAGCAAGCCCCCCCTAAAGCAAATAAAAGCCCAAAGGTGGCTGTAACCCTGATGACAGTTATTTAATTCTTAGGGTTATAACTCTTATCAGATCTCATAAAGTGATTTTCCAGGCTCACAGTGCAGCTTTTCTTCTTGCGTCCTTCCATGAGAATGAGTAGGGTAAAACTGTACCAGATCCTCCTTGTTTTCTGTTCCTTCTTTACCTTCCTCCTAGCGTCCTTTGCCATCATACTGCAATTGTTCAATGGAGTGGACCTTAAATTGTAAAGTTGGATTTTAGGCAGAGAACCAATAGACCCCAAGGGGGCTAGAAATTAATTTGTGTGACAGGGTGTGTGGGAAGCATTTCTGCAGTGGTACTTTAAGAAGCAAAAGGCTGTTGCTACGGTCAGAAATTATGGTTGCCTACCTTGACATAGAGCCTGGAATTACAGTTGATCTCCACATCAGTTCCCTTGGGAATAGGGTTGCCAGATCATGGTAGGGAAATACCTGGATATCTTGGGGATGGAGCCTGAGGAGGACAGGTTTGGGGGAGGGGAAGGACTTCAATGGGTAATCGCAGGAGATCTCCAGGTAGGGTGGCTGTTTTGGCAGGTGGACTTTATGGCACTATACCTAGGGTGCCTCCCTTCCTCAAGCCCTGCCCTCCCAAGGTTCCACCCCCAAATCTTCAGGAATTTCCCAACCTGGAGTTGGCAATCCTAGTAGAAACCCTGCACCAAATCCCCCGCATCCTTCTAAAGATCCTCCTTCCCCCTCACAGCATTTGTAGCCCCACAGAGTGTTTGGTGCTGCACAGGGCAATGGAGAGGTTTTAAAAAGTTAGTCCCTGCATGAACGTGTGACTGAGAACTGGGAGAGGCGCCCATGACATGAATCAATTCCCACGGTGATATGTGTGTTGGCCTTAAGTCCCACAGGATTCAATGAGGCTTACTCTGTCAATTAAGTGAGCACCCCTCATTCTGGCAGACACATTTCTTGATTTTCTTTTTTGCTTGGACTGTACAAATGCTGAGTACGTTCAGAAAGGCAGCTAACAGCCCTCACGTAGACATTCTGTTCTGTGCACATCAGAGGGAAGGAGATTGCCGTTTTGCCTGCGTCACGCAGCGGAAAACAACAGCCTGTGTTTTCTCTTTAATTAAGACACTTCAATGGTTTCAGCTTGTTCAATGTAAAAAGAGTGGGATCTCATTACTCATGAAATCCAGGTTAGGGAACAGAGCACTGGAGGTGCCACTTACCCTACCCACAGACGTGGGCATGATAATCACTGGTTTGCAAAAATAAAGCAAGCCCCCCCTAAAGCAAATAAAAGCCCAAAGGTGGCTGTAACCCTGATGACAGTTATTTAATTCTTAGGGTTATAACTCTTATCAGATCTCATAAAGTGATTTTCCAGGCTCACAGTGCAGCTTTTCTTCTTGCGTCCTTCCATGAGAATGAGTAGGGTAAAACTGTACCAGATCCTCCTTGTTTTCTGTTCCTTCTTTACCTTCCTCCTAGCGTCCTTTGCCATCATACTGCAATTGTTCAATGGAGTGGACCTTAAATTGTAAAGTTGGATTTTAGGCAGAGAACCAATAGACCCCAAGGGGGCTAGAAATTAATTTGTGTGACAGGGTGTGTGGGAAGCATTTCTGCAGTGGTACTTTAAGAAGCAAAAGGCTGTTGCTACGGTCAGAAATTATGGTTGCCTACCTTGACATAGAGCCTGGAATTACAGTTGATCTCCACATCAGTTCCCTTGGGAATAGGGTTGCCAGATCATGGTAGGGAAATACCTGGATATCTTGGGGATGGAGCCTGAGGAGGACAGGTTTGGGGGAGGGGAAGGACTTCAATGGGTAATCGCAGGAGATCTCCAGGTAGGGTGGCTGTTTTGGCAGGTGGACTTTATGGCACTATACCTAGGGTGCCTCCCTTCCTCAAGCCCTGCCCTCCCAAGGTTCCACCCCCAAATCTTCAGGAATTTCCCAACCTGGAGTTGGCAATCCTAGTAGAAACCCTGCACCAAATCCCCCGCATCCTTCTAAAGATCCTCCTTCCCCCTCACAGCATTTGTAGCCCCACAGAGTGTTTGGTGCTGCACAGGGCAATGGAGAGGTTTTAAAAAGTTAGTCCCTGCATGAACGTGTGACTGAGAACTGGGAGAGGCGCCCATGACATGAATCAATTCCCACGGTGATATGTGTGTTGGCCTTAAGTCCCACAGGATTCAATGAGGCTTACTCTGTCAATTAAGTGAGCACCCCTCATTCTGGCAGACACATTTCTTGATTTTCTTTTTTGCTTGGACTGTACAAATGCCCTTGGGAATAGGGTTGCCAGATCATGGTAGGGAAATACCTGGATATCTTGGGGATGGAGCCTGAGGAGGACAGGTTTGGGGGAGGGGAAGGACTTCAATGGGTAATCGCAGGAGATCTCCAGGTAGGGTGGCTGTTTTGGCAGGTGGACTTTATGGCACTATACCTAGGGTGCCTCCCTTCCTCAAGCCCTGCCCTCCCAAGGTTCCACCCCCAAATCTTCAGGAATTTCCCAACCTGGAGTTGGCAATCCTAGTAGAAACCCTGCACCAAATCCCCCGCATCCTTCTAAAGATCCTCCTTCCCCCTCACAGCATTTGTAGCCCCACAGAGTGTTTGGTGCTGCACAGGGCAATGGAGAGGTTTTAAAAAGTTAGTCCCTGCATGAACGTGTGACTGAGAACTGGGAGAGGCGCCCATGACATGAATCAATTCCCACGGTGATATGTGTGTTGGCCTTAAGTCCCACAGGATTCAATGAGGCTTACTCTGTCAATTAAGTGAGCACCCCTCATTCTGGCAGACACATTTCTTGATTTTCTTTTTTGCTTGGACTGTACAAATGCTGAGTACGTTCAGAAAGGCAGCTAACAGCCCTCACGTAGACATTCTGTTCTGTGCACATCAGAGGGAAGGAGATTGCCGTTTTGCCTGCGTCACGCAGCGGAAAACAACAGCCTGTGTTTTCTCTTTAATTAAGACACTTCAATGGTTTCAGCTTGTTCAATGTAAAAAAAAAAAACACCACACCCCTGCCTTGAATAACCTAAAAGTGGCTCAGTTAAGATTTTATAGAAGATCTCTTGCCAGAGTGGAAAAGATATCCTAGTAACAATGACGGTCAGAGCACATGTTCGGCTCACAAATATAGGCACTGTATGCCAGCTGTCTCAGTTTGCCTGGTCCTTGGAAGTGGGTGGGGGTGCTGAAGAAAGGGGAAAAAAAACCATAGCTGACTAGACTGAACAGAGAAGAAGTAAGATTTGAGGGGGCGGGGAGGAAACCTAATGGCTGGATCCAGACATGACAATAAATCGTGCTTTGTGCAACAAAGTTTTGCTCTTCTATCAGATGTATGCAAACCCTAGTTTGTGTGTTCCTTTGCCACCTAGGGTTGTCAAATAGCAGGTGAGGCCTGGAGAACTCCCGGAATTGCAGCTGAACCCCAGATGATAGAGATCACAGCCCCTGGAGAAAATAGCTGTTTTGGAGGTGGGCTGCATGGCATTATACTCTGCTAAGGTCCCTCCCCTTCCCAAATCCCGCCCTCCCCAGGCTTTACCTCAGAGCTTCAGGAGCTCCCCAGCCCAGAGTTGGCAACCCTATACTGGTGTCTTTCACCAGCTGACTTTTTAAATCATCTGGCAGACCCAATTCTGGTCCTCCTCTAGTGTTGTTTGTGTATGTATTTTTAATTGAACAATTCAACATTTTAACTCTATTTTAATCGCTTAAATATTTTAATGTTTTTTATGTTCACCACCTTGTGGACCCTGATCGGGTAGAAAGGTGGCATAAAATACTTTAAATCAAAATTAAGGAAGACAAATTTCCAATACTACCATCTCAGTGGCCATGTGGCTGCAAGGATAATGCAGATCAACAGCTGTGATTAATGGATTCAGATGTTACAGCAAACCACAGTTAGAACAAATTGTGGTTAATAAACCTGCAACCAACCCTAGTTTGCAATCCTGGTTTGGTGCCAACCAGTAAACCCCAGTTTGCTTGACTGTCCATATTTATGTATCATAACTCACTGGGTTCTGATCAGGTCTGGGTAAATAATAATAACAACAACAACAACAACAACAATAATAATAAATGTCTGAATTCTTTTCATGTTACACAAAACTCCATTACTTACAATCAGATTTATATCTCATGACTTCTCCAAGGAGTACATGGTAGATGTGTCACGCACACATAACAATGGAAGTTTCATGGATAGAGGTCCCAGCATTTATGTACATTTAATTTTGGGGTGCTTAGTGGCCTGATTTCAATCAGGACTGTGGTACAACAGGAGGGGAGATTATGTTGCCCTGTGCTGTTTTCCTGATCTAACATGCCCGGGGGAACTGCTGTCGGCCTCTTGGGAGGCCATTTCAGAATGAGAAAACAGGGTAGGGTGAAATTTGCCCCCCTCACATACAATTGTGCCCTGGACCCATCCTGAATTGGGCACCTTAGCACCTGAAAATAATTTTTAAAACATGCTGAGAGTTCCCAGCATCATGCACAGTCGAGCCCTTGGACTAAGTGAGTGAACAAGATAATGACTGGCCTAAAGGCATTTAGTGAGTTTTTCTAGCTGCATGGAGACTCAGACCCAGGTTTCCAAGACTCTGTCTAACATAAATCCCAGTCCAACACAAATCCACCACTCTTGCCACTACACAACAGTAGCCTTAGCACTAAATGTGTACCAGGTTCTATACCAGAAGTGACACCAACCCTACTGTGAGGACTTGAAATCTGTAAAAAAAAAAAAAGACGACAAACCAGGCACAAAAAGGTATGGACAAGCAGGGTGTGGCAGACAAATAAGCGAGCCTTGGGTATTTTTGTATAACCGCCTGGATTAGCTGAGGCCTCTCTGTTTGGTTCCTCTCCCAAAAGACTTCGCAGGTTTAACTATTGTCATCTCTCAAGCCTGACAATGCACTCTGCTCTAAAAAGAATAGTTTACATTTCTCTAGGTCTATCATTTCATCCTCATACTGTGTCAAGCACTCCTAGTGGGAAGGGACCTGTGAGATTTGTGGGGGGATCCCATCCCCCCCCCATCGCTAGCTCACTGTCATCTTCCTCAGAACCAGCCACCCCTGTAAGCTCGGGCTCCTTGCATCCCTCCTCAGAGGCAAACTCACAGGGCGGGGGATTCTCGCTCACTTGCCTGCCCCCTCCTTCACTCTGCTTGCTTGCTGCCCTTCCTGCCTGCTCACCATTCCACCCACTGCTCCCCTACCCCCACTACTATGCCCACCCCTTCCCCCCTAAGGTCTTCCCACTCATCAGTCTAGGGCTGCCAGGTTGGGAAATACCTAGAGATTCAGGAAGTGGATCCTGAGAAGGGGCATGGTTTAGGAAGGGGGAGTCTTTGATGGGTCCATACAGTCCACCTTCTAAAGCAGCCATTTTCTCCAGGTGAACTGATCTCTGTCGCCCAGAGATCAGTTGTAATCCCAGGAGATCTCCACCCATCACCTGGTAGTTGGCAACCCTACACCTGTTCTTTGTTCACTGGGCCCCCTCCCCACCATTATGCTTCCCCTCCCTTCTGGCCACTGCTACTGCTATGTTTGCTGAGCCACCTGCCCCTTCTCCTTCACTCCTCTGGCTGCCTGCTTCCAGCATTGCTTTGCACCCTGCTCCTTAGGCAGAGAAGAGATTGGATTTATACCCTGCCCTTCAGAGCAGTTTACAATTTCCTTTCCTTCCTCTCCCCACAACAGACACCCTGTGAGATGGGTTACTGAAATCTAGATGCACTATATCCACAGCATTGCCAGAGTCAACCATTTTGGTAACTCTGTCAAAAAAGGAGATAAGGTTGGTCTGGCATGACTTATTCTTGATAAACCCATGCTGGCTACTACCAATTAATTCATTCCATTCAAGGTGCTCACAGACAGAGCGTTTAATAATCTGCTCTAGAATTTTCCCAGGTATTGATGTCAAACTGACAGGCCTGTAATTTCCCGGGTCTGTCTTTTCCCCCCTTCTTGAAGATCGGGATAACATTCGCTCTTCTCCAGTCTTCCGGCACAACACCAGTACTCCAGGACATCTCAAAGATTAGAGCCAGAGGCTCTGAAATAACATCTGCAATTTCTTTTAGCACCCTGGGATGCAAGCCATCTGGCCCTGGAGATTTGAAAGTATTTAAGGCAGCTAGATGCTCTCTAACCAGTTCCTTACTTACTCTGGACTGGCAGTTCCTCCTTCCTTCATATGCCCTGCATTCTTCAGTTTGTATACAGCTCACCTTATGGTTAAAGACCGACGCAAAGTGAGAGTTGAGTAATTCCGCTTTGTCTTCATCCCTTGTTAAGGCTTGACCGTCTTCCCCTAGCAATGAGTTTACCCCATCCCTGTTCTTCTTTTTGCTCTGAACATAGGCATAGAAATTTTTCTTGTTATTTTTAACATCCCTCGCAAGCCTCAGCTCCATCTGTGCTTTAGCCTTTCTGACAGATTCGAGCCTCCTTTTTGTATTCACCCTCAGTAATCTGATCCTCCTTCCATTTCCTGTACATTTCCCTTTTTAGTCTCAGCTCTGTAGAGAGTTCCTTGTTCAGCCACCTTGGCTTCATTACCTGTCTCCCACTTTTCTTTCTTACTAGAACAGTTTGAGATTGTGCCTTAAGCACTTCATTTTTCAGCATCACCCATCCTTCCTGTGCAGATTTCCCCCTCAGCATTTCCAGCCATGAGATCCTGCCTAATATTTCCCTGAGTTTTTTGAAATCAGCTTTCCTGAAGTCCAGGATACAAGTCCTACTATGTCCTGGTTTCACATTCTTCTCTATGTCAAATTCCAAGCTGACATGGTCACTATTCCCCAAGGATCCCACAACATTCACTTCATCAACCAGTTCTTTCCTGTTAGTCAGAATTAAATCCAGGATAGCAGATTCTCTGGTTCCCACCTCCACCTTCTGAGAGATGAAGTTGTCTGCAAGACTATTCAAGAATCTGCGGGATGCCCCATGTCCAGCAGAGTTAGATTTCCAGCAAATATCTGGATAGTTGAAATCTCCCATAACCACTACATCCTGTCTCTGTGAAAGTTTAGCAAGCCGTTGTACAAATGCATCATCCAGTTTCTCTGGTTGGTTTGGAAGTCTGTAGTATACCTCCACAACAATATCCCCTTCTCCCCCCCCCCCCCCGCTCTATCCTTACTCACACACTTTCAACAGGGCAACTCTCAAAATCCTGTATTTCAGTGCAAGCGTATTCATTCTTGACATATAGTGCTACCCTGCCTCCTTTTTTTGTTAATTCTGTTCCATTTGAACAAGGTATATCCTTTGATCGCTGTGCTCCATATATGAGACTCATCCCACCAAGTCTCAGTGATACCTATCAGATCATACTTACTTTCCAATATTTGAAGTTCAAGTTCCTCCTCTTTATTTCCCATACTCTGTTGTCATCACATCACAGATTACAGACATCCTTTCCTACCATAGGTCCCTTCGAAGTTACCTGAAAATTACTGAACTCACCTCTCTCCCATTCATTTATTCTCTGGTCACTCCCCTTCTTGAATTTAGTGTTGGGGATGCCACACAAAATCAGGCTTTTTCTTCCCACCCCCAATGTCTTCAGTTTAAAGCCCTCCTGATCAGGTTCGCAAGTCTTCCAGCAAAGACATTCCTCCCATGCACCCCATCCATCGCGAACAGTCCTTCATATCGGAGGTACATACCATGGTCCAGGAAGCCAAATCCCTCTCGACGGCACCATCTACGTAGTCAGCCATTCACCTCCAGTATCCTGTTCTCCCTTCCATCTCCATGGCCCTCAACTGGTTAAATGGAGAACACCACCTGTGCCCCCAGATCTTTCACCTTCTTGCCCAGAGCCTTGTAGTCTTTGGAGATCCATTCAAGGTTTCTTTGGGCGATATCATTTGATCCCACATGGATCAGCAGTAGTGGGTAGCAATCAGAGGTCTTGACCAGTCTTGGAATTCTCTCAGTCACGTCTCAGATACACGCTCCAGGAAGACAACAAACCTCTCGAGATTCCTTGTCCAGTCTGCATACAACTTCTTCCATCCCTCTCAGTAGGGAGTCACCAACCACCATTACTCATCTCTTCCTCTGTGGGATAGCTTGGTTCCTTCTCTGCCTATGTGCTTGTGTGTCAGTCACATCCTTTTGATCTCGGAATGTGCTATTCTGATCTTCCATCATCAGGAGCGGCTGGTATCGATTTTGCAGCTCCACTGGCTGTGAGTGTTTCCTGATTATCTTACTCCTCAAGGTCACATTCATCCACTCACCCACCTGTTCCTTGTTACTTCCTTCCTCTTGCTTAGGATTTGCTAGCTCTTGCCGTTCTCTTAGGAGTCCCTCTTCTGTCACGACTAAAAACCTTTCTGTCTCCCTGATGTTCCTCAGTGTACAGATTTGTGCCTCGAGTTCTCCCACCTTCTCCTCAAGCATTCTTATAAGCTTGTACTTGCAGCATGTATAACACATTTCACGGCATGATCATGGTGCAACCCAGGCAGGTCACTGGAATAGATCCTTCGTTATCCATCTTCCAAGGAGCAATGCTATCTTCTACAGCCTCAGGAACTTTCCTCAAACTCCAATGTAAACTCTTGTTGTGGTGATGTACCCTGAAAATTTTGAGACTGACCAAATGGCTACCTTGCCAGCAGTTCTCTCTCCAGAACTCAGTAGCAGCTCCCTACTCAGGTTCTTACAAGGCCTCCGAGCAAGACCACAGGCTACGACCCACAGGCTAAGAGCCACAGGGCAAGAGCTCTTTGGTTCTCGCCCTTCAGCTCGCGCCAAAAGCTCGCGCCTTGCTCAAGGTCACTCAGCAGCTGCATGTGGAGAAGTGGGGGGCTGAACCTGGTTCTCCCAGATTAGAGTTTGCACTCCTAACCACTACACCAAACTGGCTCCTGGTTCACTTCCCCTACTTGTCCATTCATAGCAGTACTGCCACCTGGCTGAAGCATGGAGAGGGACAGCAGCTTCTGGTCCACCTCCCTACCAGCCTGAGAGGTGGCAGTGGCCAGACTGCTGTTAGTGCTGAGGTGGTTCCACCTCCCCTCCTCTGCTGATGCACAGGCAGCATCCCTGTCCTTTGGGGGGATTTAACCCCCTCCCTCCTTTTTCAGATTTTTCTGCAAGCCCCCATGTTTGAAGTATTATCTGTTTTCTGTCAACATGGCCCCAATCTGCAGATTTAAGTATTCGCAGCTGGTGCCATGTTGGCTATTATTGGTGATAGATGAGCAGGAGGACAGAAGATATTTTTTGGAGGATGCTAATATGATGTCATTAGTCTTTAAGTGTTTGAGTAGTCACGGTGGGAAAACTAACTCATGAGGACAATTTTATCTTATTCTTTATTGAAGATACTTATATCTCATGCTGTTAATATTTACACCCAATGTGGCTTATGGAACAGAGAATAATTAAATACAATAATTATATATGATTAATAATTAAATAATAAATAATTAAAAAACTATTAACAATGGCAGCATTAAAACTATAAATATAACTACAGCAGTAAAATCCATTAAAGTCAGCAGTAAAATCAGCAGCAAACCTCCAGAGGATAACCATTTATCTTGAAGATAGGCTGGAATGCAAATATTAACAAATTAACAAAGAATCATCAGAGTATTTTTGTCTGGTACCTTGAGTTCAGCAGAGTTTGTGCTAAGTGCATTTATGTGGGGAAGGAAACCCATGATCATGGTGCCCTGTCTCTAGGGCTCATCCACCCTCTTTCAGTGGGGAGCTCAGGTAGCTCTCTCTGGAGGAGGTCTCTTAACTGACCTTACAAATGAGACCCAGCCACGACTTGCTTGGTGTCAGCATTACTGGGGGTGAGAAACCACACGTTGACTCAAATTCAGCTTCAGCTTATTGTTTGTGCTCTGGTCTAGACAGGGTGTCCTGAACAGGGGAGCAGCCCTTGTGGTATAGTAAGGACCAAAGGCAGAATGCTTGCAAATAACAAACCCTTGTTTCCAGTAATACCTTAATGTGAATCATGGCCATCATACATTAATTGACTCAGGTGAGTATGAGTATTATAGGGTTAGAGATAGGTCAAAACATTTTTGGTGCCTGAGGCAGAAAAAAATAGTGCCATCTTGTGGTAAAAATGTAATACACTAAAATATTAACAATTTCCTGTCCTTGGGGGAAACCACCCCAAAATTTTCTTTCTTAGGTAGGTAGGCCACTTTAAAATACCTCACAGCCTGCCTAATTGTAAACCACCTCAATATATGGGACAGATTGAAACATTATTGAATTGTGAAAGTGAGATTGGAAACAGCAGGAGAACTCCCCCTGACAGCCCTCTATGCCTGCAGCAGGAGGAGAAAAATAAATTAAAAACAAAAAAACAAAACAGTGACGTTGTGGCGTTGCTATATCACTTCTGGTTAGAACCCGGAAGTGACATAGGGTAGCTCTAGGAATTGCTGTAAACTTTGTAGCACCATAGATTTTCAAGATTCCTTGAGCTACCGTGTGTCACCTCCAGGTTTTCCCTGGAAGTGACAAAGAGACACTGCTAACATCACACCCCCATAACCCTGCACCCAACCCTTCCTCAGGTTGCCGGACTTGGCCTGGCAACCCCAGGGAAACTTATCTCTGTAGTCTGAGATAAATTGTAATTTCAGGAGATTTCTAGGTGCCATTGGCAACTCTACTAGGGTCAGGTAAGTATGTTCAGTCACGTACAAGAACCTGAAAAGGCAATGATTTTTCCCCAAGAGCGATCATATCGAGAGTGGAAGGTGCTTCTGATAAATTTAAACAAACTAGGATTGATGATAAGTCATTTCTACTACCTTGAGGAACAAGGCAAGAAAAGCTACCCACAATGCATTATGGGATGCCACCTGAGAAGCATTCCTAAACAAGAAAACCAACTGTAAACTCACTCTTTGAACCAGCAGAAGCACCAGTCAAGTATCAGAAAGAAAGCATCAAGAATTTAGCATTATAACACAATGTTTAGATAAGGAGAGTTTATTTTCTAAAAAGTAGCTGGTGCACTGCTAACTACTCTACAGCTCAGTATGCCTTCCTAAATATAGGTCTTGATAGTAGGACTTTTGTTCAAACCCACTTCACCTTTTTTCTTTTCTTTTTTTAACTTACAAACAAAAATCCACAGTTCAAACTGTACAGAGAAGCATAATGTCACGATTCTGCTGCCGTAGAAACTCTTCTGCTGGGAGGGGTTGGGCTGTGCATCTGTGAGACAGGATGCAGGCTGAATGGCCTCCATTCCTGAAGAGGGTGGTCCAGAAAGGTCAGGGCTGTCCTTGACTGGGTGGTAATGTGAAAGGAAGCTGGTTCAAAGCACGCTTTCATAACTTTTGGTCTTGGAATGGATTCAGTCAGCTCAGCTCACAAGTGTTAGTCACTCACAGATTGAGATGAAAACATTCAGGTATGTAAGAAAAATTCTCTGACCAAATATTTACCGTAGAATATTTCCCCCCTCTTCTTGAGTTTCAGAGAAACGTATGGCTTCCAATTAGTATTTTAGAAGAATTAATATGTCCACAGACTAGAGGAGTCTAACTGTTTTCAAGGAAATGTCACCATGATGCAAGACATTCTTGTAAAACGTATGGCTTCCAATTAGTATTTTAGAAGAATTAATATGTCCACAGACTAGAGGAGTCTAACTGTTTTCAAGGAAATGTCACCATGATGCAAGACATTCTCGTAATTTTTCTGTGGTTACTTGTTCTTATCTACACTCCTCTTGCAGTGAAATGGCATTACGATTATGGAAAGTTCCTATACATTTGCCACGGTAAAATTTTACAATTATAATCCTTGTTCACCGTGTAGGGGTCCATTTGTATTAATAATCTACCATCAAAGCATTACAGGGATTTCTAAATTTACCACTACCAACAATGATAGGCTGGGTTGGCCAGTTATAAGGGTCCACCAGCCAAGATGCAGAATCACCATCTGTCTTGGTTCTCCGCCCTCCAGCTATGCTCCTCACAGTCTTTGCTTTGGCCTTCCCAACCCAAGGACAGTTATCCTGGGCCAAGTTGCCATCAGCTCTCACAAAGCTGGAACCAGACTTTCTTCTTGAAGGAATTTTGCTTATTAGTGTGCTTGGCTTTCTGTCAGCAAAGGACTTGAAAAGACCGCCTTCAACAGAATTACACAGAACACTAAGCAAAAGGATTACATTGATATACACATTTAAATCAGTGTAGCAGGAAACTTTTACTTTATCTTTTATTTCCAGTATACAGCATTTACCTGAAGAACCTACCCAATCTTCAGAAGCCTTGCTTTGGGTGACCCCACCATCTGAGGCTAGATGGATGGCATCCCAGAAAGGGTCTTATTGGTCACCACTCTGAAATAGGGTTGCCAACATCCAGGTGACACCTGGAGATCTCCTGCTATTCCAGTTGATTACCAGATGATCAAGATCAGTTCCCCTGGAGAACATGGCTGCTTTGGAAAATAGACTCTATGGCATTATACCCTGCTGAGGTTCCCCCCCAAAATCTCCAGGTATTTCCCAACCTAGAGCTAGGAACCCTACTCTGAAATGCTGGAACTCCCTCCTCAGGGAGATTTGTCTGTCTCTCTGTCATTGTCTTCTTCCAGTGGGTGAAGATTTTTGTTGTTGTTTGGTATTTGCCCACTAACTCTTACTAGTCTTCCATCTTGTTTGTGGCTTTATGTCTTTATATTTTATTTACCTGTTTTACATATTTTATATATATTTGTATTTTAAATGAATTTTAATGTTTAAAAATATTTTAATGTTGTCTGCCTTGTATACCCTGAATTGAGTGGAAAGGTGGCATATAAATGTATTCAATTAAATGAAAAAAATAACTCCTTCAGAAATACTTGTTATGTTAGCAAAGCATTAGACTATGTTTAAAGGCTACTTTGTTCAGTGAGTCATTATTATCTTTTTTTGTTATCAGTCATGATATTTCTATAGCTCTTCTCAAAGCTATAGAATTTATATACAAGTCAACTGAATAGTAAGGAACAATTGAATCTTCTCACCCTCTGTCTACATCACAATAGAACCAGCAGAACCAGCTTAGCCAGTTAAATCGGTACACTGGAAATACTGCTGGTGGTGTGATTGAGCTGCAAGGTTATTTATCTCAAAATAGGGAAGCTGCCTGGCAATCCAGCTTTTCTTGCTCCCTAACAGCCTCAGAAGTGAATATGATAGGTGCACTCTTGTACGCCTGAAAAAATACAAAACACTATATTTAATTGTGATTAATATTTTCATATTCTTTCCAGTAGGATTACCTTCATTTGTTCTATGGTAAAACAGACTTGGGGGGGGGGATTTACACATTAGATTAAAGGTCTCTCTGACACTTCTGCGTTGTGACGTTTTCTACATATAGGCCCGTCAAAGCAGCATTTTCTTTTTGTCTTCCCCCACTCTGTCGCTTTGTGCTTACTTTTTTATAATGATGTTTTGAAGGAAGTTGATCAAACTGAGCATTCTTGTGAATTTGAACTTGACTGCCAAGAATGCAAGTGATTCATCGGCCTATGAGGAAAAAGACTGGAAATTCATTTCCTGTGCCTTTTCCCCCTTTAAACATACAGTTACTACTCAAAACAAGCAACCCCCCCCTTTATACTACGAACAAACTGTGCTCTTAATTGCATGACAAATAAGATTCTTAAAATATTTTCCAAGATCTGTTCTTAAAACAACTGAAATATTGTTCTTAGAGGGATCAGCATTGAGTAGATGCATATTATGAGTTTGTGAGAGAACAAACTGAAATGTTCTGGCTGCAAATCTACCTGGCAGGGTTACCTGCCAGAAGAAAGAATGGCCAAATTTCCTACACTAAAGGGCGCAATCAGACAACAACATCTGGGAAGCGCCCCGTAGCCGTTGGCAACCCGTTCTGCTCCGCCACAGAAGTGGAGTTAAAAGACACCGGGGAAAACCTGGTAGTAAACAGGTTGCGATGGGCCACGGATGGATTTTCCCGTGTCTGATTGCTTCAGCATGCTCATGGCATCGGGATGGTCTGATCAGGCCGTCCCGACTCCGTGCCATTGTTTCCCCCCCCCTTCCCAGTATGTGCATCATCGCAAACTCCATAGGGAGCCCTTGGTGGGGATGTGCGATTCATCGATCCCGTTTAAGCGCATGGGAAAGAAACAACACACACTGCGTCTGATCACACACTGATGGACTGCACCCGCAGCTTCAAAGGGCGGTGTGATTGTGCAACTGTGGGTCAAATTCCTCTGGAAGAAATAGCCCCCCCCCTGTTTTTTTGGTGCATGTGACTGCAACCTAAAATCAGTCTTTAAGGTGCCACAAAACTCCCAGTAGTTTTTTGGCAATGCAATACGGAAGGCCCTACTCCCATCCAAGATGATGTAGAACAGTTTAGATATAGTATATATACCACTTAGGAAGTAAAGAGCAATAAAATAAGAGGGTCTTCTGACAAAATGGCTTGATTTGAGGTTTTAAGCATTTCCTTCGTCCTGGACATGGAAATAGATTTGAGTGCCATCTAGCTAATCCTCAATGTATTTCAGGTCACAATAAAAAAAAAAGGAAATGTTGTTGAATGATTTACCTGAAAAATGCATTACGGTTATTTTGCTGAAGAAAGACCCTCCTGTGACCATCATAGTGCTAGTGCTGAGATGTATTGTTTTAGTTTGCAGATGTTGTGTTTGTAATCTGCATGGCAATTATTTTCTAATTGGTTTTCTTACATTGTGTTTGATGTTTATTTTGCAATACAATTATTAAACTACTAGATATTGTAATACAGTTTATATCCATCCATCCATCCATCCATCTATCCATAGTTGCCCTGACCTGAATAACCCAGGCTAGCCCAATCTCATCAGATATCGGAAGCTCAGCAGGGATCCTGGCAAGGAATTGGATGAGAGACCACCAAGGAATACTAGGATTGCTACACAGGCAGGCAATGGCAAACTATCTCTGAACGTGTCTTGTCTTGAAAACCCTATGGGGTCGCCATAAATCGGCCGTGACTTGATGGCAAAAAAAAAAGTAAAGAAAAAAGAGGCTGGTCCAGAAGGCTGTTTCCCACATTGGGCAACCAAAATGCCTCTGGGAAGTCCACGGCAAGTCATGAAGGCAACAGCTTTTCTGCCTCACAGAATCTAGTGTGCAGAGGTATACCACCTCTGAACATGGAGCCACCATGGCTAAATCTGAACCAGTATGGCTGATAGTAACTGACAGAAAGCATCTACTAAATGGAAGACTACTATCTTGGACCATCTTGGAGCATTTTATTTTGTAAATTTGGTAACTATTTGGTTTTATCCTGTTTTTATGTACTGGCGTGTGTGCCCTGATGTTAGCCGCCCTAAGCCCGTTCGCGGGGAGGGCGGCCTAGAAATCGGATAAATAAATAAATGTCCAGGCCTGTAGCTACAGTGGGGCATTTCAGGCCCCGCCCCTTAATTAAGAGCTCCACCCCACAAATAGCCATGCCAGAAGCCTCATTTTTAAAAGGTTACTGTCTCTGCCTGGTGCTGCTGCTCTTTTGGGGTTGCCCTGCACTGTCACTGACTTCTCCATGGAATCGCTTCAGGGGAAGGGGAGAACTCTGATCATGCACAGCCACACTCCCCGCCAAAACTGGAACTCACTCTTCAAGTGAACTTTTCTTCTCTCAGACCAGGGCTAACTATATTTCCCCCCAACCCCCCCCCCCACCAA